>NW_010330806.1:121706-191781 GCF_000700745.2 Antrostomus carolinensis
GGGTTGAGAATTGAGGCCTTGAACCAGCTCTCTCCAAACTTTCCATTTACTGACTGACCTCAGGCCATCAGCATCATTATGAACTAGCTGTGAGCTGGAAACAAGCTCTGGCACTGACATCCTTCTGGTGCTCCCATATCCTTGTGCCTAGACAGAACACACAGGGCTTTGGAGCCCTGCAGGAGCAGGCTTTTCCCAGTCAGCCATGAGTATCCTTGGTAACGTTAAGGCTAAGTCAACATGACATCACCCACCTGGTAAGGCTTACACCTCTTTTCTTTGCATCCAAAAACTCAGAATACCTTTCCAGTTGATGCTGTTGTTGTTGAGTTCTAATTTTTTTACAGTATATACATCTATTTATAGATATACATATATATATTTCAGGAAGATCTTATAACTACCTTTCAATACCAGAAGGGGGCCTACAAAAAAGCTGGAGAGGAACTTTTCATAAGGGCAGGTAGTAATAGAACAAAGGGTAATGGCTTTAAACTGGAAGAGGATAGGTTTAGATGAGATATTAGGGAGAAATTATTTCCTGTGAGGGTGGTCAGACACTGCAACAGGTTGCCCAGAGAAGCTGTGGATGCCTCCTCCCTGGAAGTGTTGAAGGCCAGGTTGGATGAGGCTTTGAGCAACCTGGACCAGTGGAAGGTGTCCCTGCTCATGGCAGGGTGGTTTGAACCAGATGATCTTTAAGATCCCTTCCAACCCTAACCATTATATGATTCTCTTTAAAAAAAAAAAAAAAAAAAAAAAGTGCCTGAATTCTGGGAACAAAGTTGAGTCTTTAAGCATTGACTAGATTTAGGTATTTTAAATTCCAGCTTCATACTCCCAGGAACAGTAAGTACAGCCTGTAGGGTGTTGCAGTTTGACTTGCACTCAGCTGGAGCGAGTCACTTCTGCCTGGATGCTGCTTCTTACACAGATGTCATCCTGGCAGCCGGGAAATATTTTAGACAGTATTGATTATGATAATAATGAGCAGCAATGGGCAGTTCACAAGTCTGGGAGAGATCATTATGTTTTGAAAACACAAATTTCTTCTCACTGCCATTGATTACTGCTGTTCATCAACTAAATGTCCAAGACCTAAAATCTGAATAATCCTCACAGTATTTTAGAAGAAGAAACAATAATAAAAACTTCCTATTCTCTTCAGAAATGTGGGGTTTTATTTTAATAATGTAATGAACCCAGAAAGACTTATGGCCCTATTAGAATATAAAATAAACCAAATGGAACCATTTGTAATCAGGATTTTATCTGAGCAATGTGCTGTCTGTATCACCCACTGCCTGTAAGATTGTGTTCCATTATACTACAGCAGTAATAGGAAAGAAACTAAACTATTTGCATCAACAATAATGCAACCAATTTTCAAGAATTGCATGTCAAAAATCCATTATTCCAGGCATGATTACCTGGAACTGCCGATAACAATTGTCACCAATTACACTTTTTTTACAATACAGCAAGATTTTTATTTCTCTTTCTCTACCCTGTCTTTTCTTCCTCTTTCTTTTTGTCTTTTTTTTTTTTTTTTTTCTCCAAGGGGGTGGAGTAACGTCTCTGTCACTTAGATTAGAACATCACATTTAGTACCAGCAGCAGATGTTAATATGGAAAGACAGAACATCTCAATTTTCGCACTGTTAATTCAGCTTACTGAGCCAATTTCACAATTCTCACATTCCTCTTGTCCTAAGAGAAAATGCTAATTTAGATTGTTAAAACTGACACAGGTTAGGGTATAAAGGGTAATTAGCATAAGATCCTACACAAAGTGTTTTTAGCACCATTAATCAACACCCACCTATGCATACTTTTTTTAGTCAGAAGTGGTGTTGAATAGTTCTGAAAAAAAACCCTAAAATATTCTGTACTAGTAAAAAAAATGTAGAATTTGATTGGAAGCATTTTCCATTGAAAGTACCTTTATATTACACATGAGAATTATTAAAAACTCAGAAAGGCATTATAAAAAAAACACCTCTATGATTGTAGGGGGATCGGCTAAAATGCAGTCAAAATGCTTTAGCTGTTTTGGGGTTTTTACACTTTCTCATCCTGAACACCAGAAAACTCAGCATTATATAAAATAATATATTTCTGCTTTGCACTCCATTTCATTTATACATATACAGTTCAAGTAAATTATGCTTTCATTAGTACAGACTGATTTAATTTTCCTTGAAAATACTACTTGGGCTGGGAAAATCCAATATAATTTTAGAATACTTGATCTCGGAGTATATCCTATATAAAATCTATGTTAGAGTTATGGTTACATTTAATAGGAATTATTTTAAATGATACAAAATGATCCTATGAACTGCCCTGGATGGAATTTCTAAAATTAATAAATTAAATAAAGATATTATTAATATTGGTTTTAAAAAAGAGTGTAATTCTATAATTTGGGCAACCTTCTTGTTGATCATTAAATCATGTTCCATTAAAAAAAGTGTATTTCCTAAACCAGATAAGCATAGAAATAAAAATTCCAGCTGCCAAGGACAAGGAGTTCTAGGCATTTTAATGCTAAAGCAGAGAAGTCAAGTAATTATTGTGTCTAATTGGCACTTCCACAAGATGTAACAATTTCTACAGTGCCCACAGCCAAGTGGCACTTAAAAAGGTCAGAAATTATTTCCTGCTTTGGGAAAAAGAAAAAAAAAAAGAAAAAAAAGAGAATCACATGCTTTTCTAATCTGAACCTTGCAGAGGGAAAGGTTGGCCAGCACTTCAAGGTCTGAATCAGCAAATCACTTAAGCACATGCTGAATTTTTAAGCATGTGCATGTTAACACTTGCCTAAAAGGCTATTTTTACATCTCTGACTAGCATACTTAAATGCTTTATTGGTTCACTGTGTGTCCAGTTCAGGTGATCACTATCTTTTGGGTGGGACTCAGCTCTACAATTTGACAGTTTTGATTCTGCAGGGACCTCTGTGAGAGCTAGAACTTGCTACTCCTGCTCCATAGGGTATAGACACAGGGATTGATTCAGCTGTCTAACACACATCTAATGACATTGTAGGAAACTGAGGTCATCCTGACATCCACCTCCTGCTAAAGAGGGGCCTGAGTCTTCTCAAGGTCTGAGTCACATCTGCCAGCCCTATGGGGATCAAGGGATTAATCTGAGGTATTTAAAGTGGCAGTAGATACTTATTTTAGCAATTAAATCAAGTCCTTTTCAAATACAGTCAGAAGAGTCTGAATCAGTTGTCCATGTTTAGATATGTACTGCCAGTCAAGACACCAGAGAGTATCCCACCTGGGTACCAGCTGCTGCTCCAGAAGGCATAGGTCCCTGTATGTCATATGTCATATATATATATAAGCACCATGAGGATGTCTTAAATACACTCAAGTATCTCAAATAATACTAGATGCCTATGTGGTCAACTAAATTGAGCTCAAAGGAAATGAGAGCTATTCAACTGGTCCCTGTAGTAGAATCCTAGATTTGATGAACTGAAGTACTTTATAGGCTCTGTAGATAAAAATGGCAGGTTAGAAACCAAATTCACTTGTGAATACTACATTCTAGACATTTTTCTGAATCTGGAACTGCATCAATTCCTTAGAGATACATTCACTTACCAATGCATAGACATATGGTGCCATTTGAAATACCTGGGGGTATCCAAGACATATGTACAGACCTGACAAATATGATGTAGGACCTGAGGGAGACCTGTGACCTTTTGGAACACTAACTGGAGGCCATCAGACACTTACATTCAAGTAACTGAGCTTCATTTAGTACTATATTAACAGGCTTACACAGAAGCATCTATTAATGCATTTTCTTAAATAAGACCTAGGCAATCAATAGTATCATTTCTATTAAGGACGTGAAATCAAGGGAGGATTCTAGGAGGAGAAAATATACCAATTAGCCTTAGAAAAGAAATTAATCACTAAAGTGAACTAACAGTGGAGGTAGCTGTCTGCTGAAACCAAGTTCTACTACAGAGCTAATCAGACTTATTAATTAATTGTCATGGTTTAACTCCAGATGGCAACTAAACACCACACAGCTGCTTGATCATTCCCTAGATGGGATGGGGGAGAGAATTGGAAGGGTAAAAGGGAGAAAACTCATGGGCTGAGATAAAGAATTTAACAGGTAAAGCAAAAGCTGCATGTTCAAGCAAAACAAAAAAAGGAATTAATTCACTTCCCGTTAGCAGGCAGGTGTTCAGCCATCTCCAGGAAAACAGGGCTCCATCATGCAGTACGGTTACTTGAGAAGACAAACACCATCACTCCAAATGTCCCCTCCTTCCTTCTTCTTCTCCTAGCTTTATATACTGAGCATGACATAATATAGTGTGGAGTATCCATTTGATCAGTTGGGTTCAACTGTCTCAGCTGTGTCCCCTTCCAACTTGTTGTGTACCCTCAGCCTCACCATTGGTGGGGGGGTGCAAGAAACTGAAAAGGCCTTGACCCTGTGTAAGCGCTGCTCAGCTAAAACATCCCTGTGTTATCATCACTGTTTTCAGTACAAATCCAAAACATAGCCCCATAGTAACTACTATGAGGAAAATTAACTCTACCCCAGCCAAAAACAGTACATTAATCCATCACTGCAATAAGATGTTTGATCTACAACAAGTAAAAAGCCACAGAACACTGTTTGCTTTGCAGTTTTACTATGTGACGCTTCCACCTGGGTTTGTAAACTTTGCATTCAGGGTATGATGAAGCAATTCTCTACATAAAAATCATTAACTACTAGTTTGCAAATGGAGAAGGTAGATGTACTGAGAGAGAGATTAAGCTACTGGCCCAAGATCAGAGAACCAAAAGAAAAGAAAAAAAATCTCTGCCTTCCTCCAAAGCATTTTTTATGTTCACACTTGACAGAAAACAAACAAACAAAAACTCCAATTCAAACCAAATGAAAACCTCATTACCACCACTCTGCTTGAAATTCTTCATTATGTTAAAGTAATTGTTTGCCTTTAACTGGATCTAAATTAATGTTTTACTTAAAGCTACAACTGAGTCAACCTACCTTACTTGAGCTTCTGTTTAGAAGTCAGTGGGCAGATGATGCTATCCTATACATGACTCAAATGAAGGCAAGGGTGCTGCAGCTGGACAAAACCAGTGTGTCCTTTTACAATAAAGCTAGCCTTCCCTGTGACAGAGGTCCTGATCCTTTAGGCTGGTTACTTTATATCTGTGTAGATAAAATGAACTGTTATATTTAATAGTGTACTGTCTGCAAAGTTTTCTGGCTTCCTGGCTCTATATTTCTTCCATCCTGAGAAGTTTATGTGAGGAAGCCTTAGACAGGAAACATGCTTGTGATAAAAAGTTCTGGTCTATTCTGTACCTGATGGTACATCATCTTCCTCAGGCACTCTGGATCTCATTTTTTGTCATAGACTAAGAGCACCTCTGACCATGAGATAATGAAGAGGTAAGAACATCATGAGAAAGATGGTGGCCAGGTTATGGGTTACCATCACTAGATATTTTTTGTTCATAATTCAAACCTTCAAGGAGTTTAGGTGTAAACAAATGTAAACCTGTGCATACAGGGCATAGCAAGAGTGCACTTGGCCTAATGCTTCAAGAAAGTGTAAAAATTTGTCACTCAGAGTAACTTTACTGACTGTATAGAGTAGATTGTAGTCCGCAAAGTACAAATCCACCTTTTCTGCTGTTGTAGGCTAAACTAGATTTTCATTAGACCATTGTTTCTGGAGAAATAAGCATAGATACCATAGATAGGGTTGAAGACTTTTTTCACTCTATTTTACCACTCTCCAAAAGAAACAAATCTACTTGCTCAAATCCAGAAATGTTTCTTTCTCAGAAAAAATCTATACTCCGAGAGAATTTCTAACTACTTTACAACTGCTTTCTTCATTATAAGGAAGCTGTTAATTGATTATGGCAAGCACAGCTTCAGAATAGACATTGTCTGAAAGAACACGATGGAAAGGACTGATACTTTCTGCTGGAATCATTTATGGATATCAATATTAGGTCTATACTGAAATAAAGAACAAACCACCAAACTAATTTACACATCCAAGCTGTTAGTATGACAAACAAAGCCAAAGAGAGGAAATCCTCAGTCTTCAATAGACTTCAGATATAGCTTGCCCACACATGAAGATTAGACCTAAATTTACTTTGGTCTTCATGCACTTTGGCCCATGCTGGGAATAACAATGAGAACTGGCCAATCTTTTTTAATATTTTTCCCTATTGAACCGTGAATTTACTGAAAAATAAAGCTTTAAAGGAAGAGCACAAAATCTCTAGCAAATGAGACAAAATCAGTAATTATTTCCAGCCAAGAAGAAATGAAAAATGAAGGAAGCCCTTTAAGAATGTCACAGTATTTAAAAATGAATGTTATTACTTTCAGCAGACCTACCTAACTTCATATTTTAGACCAGTATCTGTACTTAAACAAATCATCTACATTGAAAGAAAAAAGATCAAGTAATAACATCGTCTATCCTTGGAAATATATATGCTTGTATTGATGAAACACCTGAACAGAGCAAAAACAATTGTTTAATTTCTTTTCTCTCTTTCTGTTGAAACATTTTTACTGTACCAGTTGCCCCATTATTTTGCTCTGGTTTGGCTCCTAAGCAGAAAAAACTTGAATTATTCACCCAACTCTAGTGCCAAAAAGTATGTCAATTAGTGTTAAGTATTGTCTTTTTTTTTATTCAGCCATATGTCCACTTTGGCTAAGAGTGAGACCAACTGCTAATTTTATACGAGATATCAACAGCTGCTGGATAGAAAATCTTGATGTTTGCTTGCCTAAGATTAAAATTACACATTAACAAGAAATATTCTTTCTTTAGTGATTGTTGCAGTTCAATAATGTCTACTATAGTGACCATTAAACAAAAACACCTTTGTAGACCTGTTTTCATGGATATTTTTCTTTTCACTTCCTTCTACATGAAATACAAAGGAAGTAAATATCCACTGGCATGTACTTGAGAAACATGTATTTTTTCTAAGACTCTTCACAAGCAAATTCCTGAATCCTTCTCTTTCCAGGTGGAATATGAAGGCACTCAGATGCCTTGAATAGATCTTCATATTTGCTGTACCTTTTCCAGGAGAAAGACATGGAAACAGAGGAGTTCCTAAGTGGATACAGTATCCAGAAATATTAAGCAATTAGGTAGATCAATTTACTTCTAAGCCACCTGCTTGGTGATGTTGTACAAACATTATCCCATGCATGCTGTGATATGCATAACATTTGTTGTCTTGACAAACTTACAATAAATCTATTTATGCTTATTTATGTTAACTATCAAACTTTAAAATTCTACTTTTAAAGTCCTGATTTTAGTGCAGGACTATCCTGGGGCTAATTTTCCATTCTCTGTGTTTAAAAACATCTTGTAAAAAAGTCCCATTTCTGAAGAAAGTTTAATGTTCAAGCTTCCAGAAATAACTATCCATACAATGGTGTTTGACTTGCATATCTCATAACTATATGCTAATTTAAACAAATGTAAAATAACCTCAGACCTTTTTTTTTTTTCCTTTTTTTTTTTTTTCTTTTGATAAACAAGAGGCATGCTGCTCCAGAGCTGTCACTTTTAGGACTACACTGATGTGCTAATTTCTTATAAGTATAGATTTGGTTCTTATCTCCGTGAGGAATATATAGAATGATAACCTGGTTGTACTTCACCATATGTTCAGCCTCATGCAAAAGTCAAATCAACTGCCTTTTTCTAAATTACTTCCTCTCTTGATATATGGACCTTATTTATAGCCTCCCTTTGTGCAACCATAACACCATCACATAGGGCTTAGGTTCTGAAAACCGTAGCAATTGCCTGAAAATTGATTTGATGTCTTTTGCCCATCCCTCCCTCAGGTCCCTCAAGACATTTTAATATGAGCCATGACATTATGATGGATGAAATCTGGCATTTTACTGTAGCAATGCTACTCCCATGTGGAAAATAACAGCTTGTTCAAAGCCCATCTTCCAGCCAGATTTAGGATATGCAGTAAGCCACATCTTCAATCTCCCTTTTCTCTTTACTCTTTCACAGTATCCTTTGCAAACCACTTTGTACATCAACCTGTCTCAGTACCAGATCTTGCTAACCTTTATAGCTCTGTGAAGCTAGCTTGAAGCGCACAAACTACAGTTACACCTTTGCCCTCCCACAGCTCTCCTGGACAAACAACATGTACAATTAATTCAGTAGTAATTATCTGAACAGAAGAATAATCTTGCTAATAAGTAGAATTAACTGTAAATCATCTCTGACAGTATCAGGTTCCCGGTGAACTGTAAGTGTAGTGATATCACGTTACATCCAGATGCTCAGGCACAGAAATACTCCGTCTTCCCTTTCAGAGGACCTGAACTAGATAAATAGAAATTGCCTGAAAATGAAGCAAATGATGCTTATTTTTTTGCTCCAATCTTTAAAAAACATCTATCCAAGGTGACCAGTAAAGCACTCAATGTTGACTAACCATCAAATATCCTGCATGGGTATCTTGAAACACTTTTGCTCTCCACAGCCACTTGGGATAACAGAAAGCTCACACAAATGTTGTCATGTCAGTCAATGAAAGACAGAAAAAACACTATTTCTGATACAAGCCAGGATGCTATTGGCTTTCTTGGTCACCTGTGCACGTTTCTGGATCATATTCAGCCAGCTGTTGACCAACAACCCCAGGTGCTTTCCTTCAGACAGCTTTCCAGCCAATCTGCCCCATGCCTGTAGCATTGCATGGGGTTGTGACACATGTGTAGGACCTGGCACTTGGCCTTGTTGAACCGCATACTGTTGGCCTCGGCCCAGTGATCCAACCTGTCCAAATCCCTCTGTAGAGCCTCCCTACTTGCCAGTAGATCAATAATCCCTCCCAACTTGATGTAATCTGTAAATTTACTGAGGGTGCACTCAATCCTCTCGTCCAGATCATTTATGAAAGCATTAAACAGAGCTGGCTCTAATATTGAGCCCTGAGGAACATCATTGGTGACCAGCCGCCAACTGGATTTAATTCAATTCACCAAAACTCTTTGGGTCTGTCCATCTAGCTAGTTTTTTATCCAATAAAGAGTGTGCTCATCCAAGCCATGAGCAACGAGTTTCTTCAGGAGAATGTTGTGGGAGATGGCATCAAAGACTTTACTAAAGTCTAAGTAGACAACATCCACAGCCCTTTTGGACCTTGTCATAGAAGGATTTCCGATTAGTCGAGCAAGACCCAGACAGTTTCTCTCAACTGAGACCTCCTTGGTTAGCCAGGGCTGCTGATAAATAATGGATGGACCCAACTTCTCTCAGGAGTCACACAGATGGTCTTTAGAAGAAAGATGAGTTTTGTCAGGGCTCTGAGGAGCTTACAACCCCTACAGTGATTTCTTCTCAGCCCTGACCATGGCCCACAACCTGGGACCATCAATCCCTACCCCACTGATGCTGTTGGATGCCATTTTCAGCTTTACCACAGGCCTGCCCTGCACACCAAACTCCTGGTTTCATTTCACTGCTGACAAGGATTTGTATCCCCTGCCTTGTGTGCACACCCAGAACCTTATGCTGCCAAGAATGTGGGAAAACAAATGTAATACATGGTGACTGAGGACTCGGGGACTGAATAACCTCTTAATTGTGAAGAGGATCAAAATTGCCCGCACTTTTCCATTTGTGCTGTGCGTTACACTCTGAGCCAGTTGGAGACTTCCCAAAAAAAGTCCTTCTGAACCCTAAACACTTATACATAGCTTTAAAGTGTAAATGAATGTGCACATGAAAGCAGATATTTATAATTTTCAAACCAGAAAAGTAGGCTTTTCTTGTCTTTTCTCTTTTGTAATATATATACTCTACGCAGACAAATAGTTACCATCATATGTTACTTTAACAGACAATATGGAAGCGTCTGTGTAGTTCATGGAACATTATTGAAGTATTTGTTGATGGCTGATTTGATAAAAAATGAATGCCTGAAAGAGTTTTGTCATTTCTTTCAGTCCACTTTGTGGGGCTTTTTTTGTTTTGTTTTGTTTTTTCCTGCTGTCCTTCAGCTCATGTTTGGATTTGGCTTAGATATTTCATCCTGTTAATTTTTTCTCTCTCTCTATTTTTTTTTTTTTTAACTACCTTCTTCAAATTCCTTTGACAACCTGAGAAAGTCTTGCAGCTGAACACAGTATTAATTATATTTCAAAGCAAACCTTTTATTCATTTGGGGACAATCTGTGAAACAGAAATCTGTGACTGAAGCTGCTGCCAAGCCAATTACTGCAAAATAACTCAAATATGTCTCGACAGATTGCAATTTTTCCTATTGTTAGATTGTTTATTTTTTAGATCAAAAGGTTATGTTCACTTAAATTAGACCTGCATTTAAATATTCCATAACTTTTGCACATGATGTGCTATAGGAACATATAGACAGTATACAGTGAATTGTATGAGGCAAACAAATTCCGTTCAGCTAACAATAGATATTATTAATCTATTTCCACTTCTTTTTTAGAAAATATCTGCAAATATATTTAAGTATTATAGATTCATAAATTCTAGAGCTGGAAAGGAAAATTACAGTCTAACTTCTTTCATAAGCACAGGAAAACAAAAAGAGCTTCTTACTCAGTCATTTTTGCATCAAACAACTCTTTTACAATATATAAAAATGTGATTTAATATCTTTCAGTGGTAGAAAATCCATTGTGGCCCCAGATAAGTTTTTCTGGTAGTTTAGGATCTATTATTGTTGAAAGGAAATTACTACTGTATTTATTTACCTAATTGCCTACTCTTATTAAAAAAAAAAAAAAAAGAATTAAAAAAGGAACAAAACCCTCCTAGATCAGACTGTGCATCTTTGCCCAAATGTGAGAATTTCTGTGGATGCCAATGGAACTAATACTTCCCAGAGTTCTTGATGTAAGCAAAGTTGATACAACACGCTTTATGAATTTGTTCAGTTTCAAGTTATCTGATGAATATTTTATACAAATATATGACAAACTATTGATTACTTATGACATATTTACTGCCACAGTTATTCTATTCATAAACATCCAATTGCAAAGCAAAGTAAGAGAGTTAAGTCACACTGTTATTTTTATTTCCAGGACAAAATAAATTTTCTGTAGTGGGAATAGACACATGTAAACACACCCGCGTGTGCACACACACACACATTTCTAGTCTCTCTCTTAGGTTAAATACGAATTAGCTTTACTACTTGTAAGACTATTTCTTTATACTAAAAATTCATCTGTAATGAAGTCCTTAGATTAACATCTGTTGATTTTGCACAGTTTTCTGAATTCTCTTAATTCTGATTCTTTTTATTTACAGCTTTGTCTGTATTTAATGCTCTTCGTTCCTAAACTTATTCAACCCTTAAAAAGCTGAAGAATTTCTAGTCAGTAGAGCAGAAAACAAAAAGACTACTTCATGTACAGCTTGTAATACCACTCCAAATAATCATCCTGAATAAGCTTTCAGATGTGCTTATTGATTACTGAACACCTACTCGTGTTAATTGCATATGTACCTTCCATAAATGCAGAGCCTTCCATAGCAGCCTGGGAATTCTATGACAAGTATCAATGTAAAAATTATGACATTTTTCTCTTTAACCAGCCTACAAAGAATGTGGATTTTGGCTTGTTTTAAAGTCTGGTAAAGAATTAAACTTTATTTTAATTCCTGCATAAATTTATTCAGAGTTGAAGTTAAAAGTTTCAGAAGTGGTCAACATCCCTAAATGCTATGACCTCACTGGATCCAGAGCAGAAAATTGCATCTTTGTGTCGTTGCAGAGTACAAATGGAGGTGACAATTGGTTCTGCCAGTAATGAAGCAACTCCCTCCCGCAAAGAAATTACTTTTTTTAGAATTTTCTCTCTTGAAAAATCTTACAGATATTCCTTTGTTAAAAACAATGAAAGAAGAATGAGTGGTAAAGAGGCTTCTACATTCTCCAACTACATATTTTCTGACTTTATTGTTTTGCATATTGGGCAAAGCACGACATCTTAAATAATAGATCTCATCTTGCAGGGCCTCAGCTTTTACACCTGTATTCTGAAGAGTTTGCCTACCACCCTGAGATGTTTTAGGTGATGAATTAATGTTTATTTTTCTTTGAGATGCTCTTTTTAGAAACTCCTCTCACTGAAGCTGATGTCAGCACCATGCTGTCACACCTTTCATGGTAAAACCCCTTTACTGCCAACTTCAATACCTGAAGAACTTTCTCCAGGGCTCCCCATCCTGTTTCATGCAGGAACTGGGGTTTTTTTGTTGTTTTGTTTTGTTTTGTTTTGTTTTGTTTTGTTTTCTGTGCTTTGGGCAGTCTGAGCTTACAGCAGCGCTCAGTGGGGACATGAAGTAGTATCTAGTTTGCACTCATCCTGGAACTGCTGAGTTACAATGGATCTTGTGCAAGGGACATCTCCTAAAGAACCATGGAGGAGACTGACTATATTTTTTTGCATTTTGTGGGCTGTGATTGCTGCTTTTGACTGGTGAAGAATTGACAGCATCACATCATTCTGTTACCCCCACTTCCCACTTCAGCCACCTGGCATGTTTTTTTCTTTTACACTTTGGATTATTTGTAGTAGGGTGCAGAATTGGTAATATGGCTGTATAGAGGCTTGTGGGGGGTGGTTTTCAAGGCACTCTGTCTTTAAAAAGTTATATAAAATAATTCATCATCAACTCATCTTGGGCAGAATATTTGGAAAATATGATCCTGAAGGTGAAAGAACTGTACTCTTTCCAGATAAAAATAAACCAAAAGAAACTGAAGGTCTAGAAAATTAAGTTATCTCATCAACTAGTTAAATCTCATCATATTTAAAGGTAATTTTGTAATTGCCACATGGTTCAAGAGACTGAGCCACTCAGAGAACTTGGTATAAAACCACTTGCAAACCCTTGAATGTTGCAACCCAGCATCTGTGTCCTAAACCTGCCAAGTATAACCTCTGAATGGTCACCAGGCTATTGGCTCCAAAACTAAAACATATTGAGGAGGAGTGGAAGAGGAGAAGGCAATCCAGAAATGAGAGAAGCGAGTGCCAAGAAAGTGTCACACAGATATATAGGAGCCAATTACCTTTGTAATTGCATTTTACCAATAAAAGTCAACATTGTGTCCAGATTCCTGTAAACTCTGCTTGCTTCAGTGACAGTTTACAAGTGTAGTTAATGAGTTAATGTGAAGATACAAACTCTCATTGAAAGAGAATGACTATATTACATGAAGAAGACGAAAAAAAAAAGTCATAGATATAAAATGAAGTCCTCAAACTTTCGCCAGATATCAGAAAGTCCTGTTAATCCCCTTTAAGATAAGTAGATATGGAGCATCTACCAGGATAAGTCCTTTATTAGTATCCATCTATATAGGCAGCCCTAGGTGGAAATGAAGCTCACCACAGAAAGAGGTCTCTGTTTCAAAGTGTTTTTATTAATTATATCCTTGATACTCACAGATAGTTTAGTCCAGTCTTCGCAAATATAATTCTAACAATCTTATGAGGAAAACAAATAATCTTAAATAAAGTGCTGCTAGAAATAGTTCAGATCAGTTAGTTTAAACAGCCACTGTCAAATATATAACATCAAACTAAAATGTCAAGCCCATAATTAAATTTTTCACATGCAGTACAAATTGCTAAAACATACAGAGCGATCCAAAGTTATCAAAGACAATAACAATAGTAGAAAGACTAATCATTTCTGGAATTTAAAAGTAAAACCCAGATTTTCAGTGAACTACAGGTCTGACTACTTTATTCATCTGAGCTATTTACGTGACTGCCATTATCATACGACCCAAATAGCTCCATCTTGTCACGTATTTATCTTCAAAACAAAGACAGAATTTTTTACTGTCATCAATATTATTATTCCCTTTAGAGACAAGGACTAGGGTATAGAAATCTCAGCTATTTTCCTCAAGGTTCTGTAGCGGAAGGCAAAATTGAAATAAAGTATTAAGCTTGAATTTGTCACTTAAACAGGAAAAAAATATTCTGAATAGCCCTCATGGTCTGGCTTCAGGCTATTTCAGAGTTCAGCCCTCCTTCCCTCTCCAGGCTCTCCCTTCCTCAATATTTCAAATGGACAGTCAGAAAAGGGAGTCACCAAAATCATTAGACACTTCTGAAGTAATGCAATAAGGTGTTTTTCTCTAAGGTATGTAAGTTGACTGATTGTTACAGGCAGAAGACAGAAATGATACTGGCAAAAAAATTAAATGCTGAGGAACTTGAGAATTTTGCCCACATTAAAAGCAAACATATAAAATACTTTCACTATGCATGTGCCTTACTAAATGTAAACCTTCTTTAATTATTCTATATGTTTAGTCAGGGAAAAAAGACAACTCTTTTTATGACATCATATGGAGTTAATGTTTAAAAATTATTTACACCATATTTCTACTAACCTTTCAGCCAAAAATCCTTTGAACTACAGCCCCAGAGACTTCACCTGTAAGAGTTTTAGATTTCAGGTATATATTTGCTTTCATTAGATATGCATTTCCAGAGGCAAACTGCCTTCGATCTTATCAACAACAAATCACTGAATCCAAATTTTCATGACATACAGACCTGTGCTAGGATAGCCTCATCTTGTATGTTCTTGTTTGTGGTGACCAAGACATGTGCTACAGGAGAAGATAACTTTCATGAAAATGAGTGCATCCAGGAGAGCAATGGCTTGGGAATCCAGAGGTTAGCTTTGCTTTGACACTTATCTGATTGACCCTGAGAAGAGCTTTTAAGTCACAACCATGGGCTCTTTGGAGAAAGGATTCTCCTTGTCTTTATATGTGATTCCTTGGTCTCAGTGCAGACCTTCTTACTGGTTTTGCCAGTTCTGTCATTCTAGAGGTCCAGATGTACATTTAGTCTGGTTCTCATACCTGGATGTAGACTAAATGTCTCATCCATCTCAACCATCTCAACACCTGCTTGTGCGGAAAAAATCTTGTACAGCCAGACTAGAAAGGAGTTGTGACATTCTACCTGTCAGCCAGATCAAGGAACCATGAGTGTGACATCTGCCATAAGTGGCATCCACTCCATGAGATATACGGTTACTGAAATTCAGGGATTAACAAGACAGTATAACTGTATATTATGTTCTGAATTTTATGAGTATGTATGCACAAAAATTTATATGGCATGTTACCTTGTATATTGAAGAGCTACAACATGTTTTTTTGGGATCAAGACCAACATATATGAAGGTTTTATTTAGCAGAGGAGAAAGAGATGAGTCTACCATTGAGAACAGACTTAAACAATCTTGTTCATGGAGAATACCATAAATCTTCAATTTGGTGATATTCAAGGCTTGTTTAACTTTAGTTTTCCACTGCACGTGACACCACACTTCCCTGGGAGATGCGAACAATTACTATGAAAAGTTGCCTTCAATTAATATTAAAAAAACCCCCAAATAATTAAATAAATATATGTATTTGTCTGAGATGAAGATAACTGTGAATTGAAGTAACTGAGAAATATATTTAAAAGTATTTTGATTAAAATATATTAAATGCTTACTCTAAATATTAAAACTTCCCAAATTTAAAAAGAAATTTCTTTCCCCATTCTGCCAAAAAATCTATAGTCACTAACAGTTTAACAGTATCAGTTTCTTCTGTTCATTAAGTTAAATTTGCATACATAAGCTTACTGAAACAGTGAATAATTCTTTTCCACTGAATTACAGGTGTTCTGTGAGGCAGGATTTACTTAGTTTGCTGGATTGACTCTCAAGCATTTAATTCCTTGAAAATTAGATTTAGTGTGTGCACTTACCAAATATGGGGAGATACTGGTCAAGTGGCCCTAAAGCTTCTTCCTCTTTCTTTTATTATCCTATATAATGGTATCGCCTGAAGGAAATCCTAGTGCTTGGAGTTTAATGAAACCAAGTATATGGAGTCTAATACTCACTTTGCTTAGTTTCCACGACTCCCATTGGCTTAACATTATCCTGTATTTTATGTTCTACAATTTCATATGTTTAATAATTTCATAGAGTTTATGGCCAGGAGGTACCATTAGATCATCTAGCCTGGCTGCTTGCATATCATAGTCCATTATGTTTCACACGCATGTAGTATCTTAAGCCCAAAGATTTTAGTTAAATTGAAGATTTTCAATCTTCGGAAGACTAAATCATGTGCCACAGGCAGGGAACAGGAGGGAAAATATGTAACAGCTATGTCTAGATTGCTGCAAACACAGAGAATGGATTATCTGACACTTCAGAAGAGAAGAAAAAAAAATCTAAACACTGTGAGCTAATTATGCACAAGGTGGACCAAGCTTTCTGAATCACAATTGACTAGCTGAAATCTTGAAGCATGAGAATTAGTTTTAGCAAGTTGTAATCATTACCTGACTTTAGATTGACAGCCTGTAAGTAAAGCCTGGACAATCTCATGACCATGTTGCCCCAAGGCAACTGTAGAAAGGAGGCAAGTACGTAAATTAAAACATATACCTCCCCTCAACTTGTCTAGCTGTAAAATGGGACTAAAACACAGATTTCCTATATAAAGATCCTGGCTAATTAAGAGTGAAGGATTTTGAATATTATAATTTAAAACTACTCAAAAGCTTTGACATCTGGTCTCTAAACAGCTGAGATTCTGTCCTTTGTAGTCAGCTTGAGAAAAGGCTGTTCAATGAATATCCTGCCATAGCATTTTAAATTTCAACATAAGCTCTAATTAAAAGTCATAAAAATCCTCTCGCCTATCCAAGGTTTCATTTTCATGGTTCCACAGGAGTGATTTAGAATAATTTTACTTTATAGACTATATAATAAATAAAACCAATCTCAAAATCTCAAAACAAAACCATGTGAGGTAAGTAGGTTATAAATCTGGAGAATCTAGTCTGCAAAAGCAATGGAATTTTCATGGCTTTAATGTGTGATTAAATTATTTTTAGCTGAAGGAAAAAAATAATAATACAAGATAAATATCAAGCTGCATAAGTAATATACTAGGAGTGCTCCATTCCAACCGTATGTCAGAAAACAAAAACTACAGCTCTTACAGTGGATGACACAAGCATTGAGAGGGTTGCTAAAATGTCTGGTGTCCTTGGAAGTTTTAATACCTCCATCTTCCACTTGTAATGTTCAAAACTGCACACACTGGAAATTATCACTGGTGGGGTATTAACACTGGAGTGTCAAAGATAATTTTGAATGTATAATCCTATTCGCAAATAAAATGCCATCTTCCAGGCTGTAATATGACAGTGATAAAGGATAATAATGTGCAGCCGTATCTTTAAATCTAATCCATTTAAATATTCAACAAGCTATTGCCACCTGCTAGAAGAGGAGAATTCATCATTTCTCCTTAGCCAATAAAATCAATAATTGTGGTGCGTTTCTTTATAACTAGTGTTCCTTTTAAGATATTCTAAACTGTAGGTTTTTATCTGTATATATAATTTTTATAATTATTTCTACTCTCATATGCACACCTGCAAAACTGCATCATTTGAGTAACTAAACTACTCTCTTCTTGCCTTTATAAGTTTCTGTCTGAATGCACAGGGAATTTGGGAACTGCAAAGAACAAAGAAATGCAACCTTACAAAGAATTATAAAATGAAACCTTACTTCTGATATCTCATTTGCCTGCAGTAATTGTATGTTATTCAAGAACTCTAAATTCCAGCAAGACAAAGTAATGTTTTAACACAACAAGTAAGTGTTAACTGTGAAGAGGACAATAGCTATGACTGAGGGCACAGAATTGCCCTCTCCAGTCCTGTGTGGGTTATGCAGATTATGAGCCAAAGAGAAACAGGTTCAGTGCAGGTGTTTGGGGAGTGAGGAGGCAGCAGATGGAATGGCTGATTTTGCTAGTACTCCTAGGGTGGTTTTGAAGAACAATTTTGTTGTCTCTGATATTTGCTGAAAACTTTGCAAACATGTAAATTTATATCAAATGGAGTGGAGACTCTCAGTGGGGAGAAAATATTTTTATAAACTTTCAAGTGGTTCACTCCAGTGTTTCTGAAACATGAAAGCAGGAGTTGGTGTCAACTATGTGAAGGAGAAGGTATCTGTGAAAAGGTTGGACACACATTTCAGAGTAGTGACTAATATCTGTGTGGTAGCTTGGAATGGAAACCGTGTCAACATGGGTTTCCCAGCACTAATTTTACAGGTATTCTGAGATTATATTCCCTCCATTGCTGCTGTGGAAATGTATCTCCTTGTGAAAACAGTTTAGTGGACATGGATCAGAGATTGAAACCATCATGCAGGTAGGTGACCTATCTAGGAGGAGCAAGGATTTACTGTTACTGTAATATACAGTTTCCTGAAAGGACTAGGATTTTAGTATTAGCTATGCTACCTTTTCACCCAAATGTAGAGATACCCAAATTTTCAAGTGAGTGTATCAATTTCATATTGCTGCTCTGAATCAGGGAAAAACAGACAAGAATTGAAGTTATGAGTAACCCCAGATGGTAGGTGAGTGATTAAACTGTGAATTGATGCACCCATTTTGTTAGAGGTACCTTTTAAGATTTTAACCTTGATTGACATATTTTGTATTTAAAAATAGTTTATAAAAGAATACAATGTTTCATATGATCCAAAAGAAAGTGCAATGATAAGCAAAATAGCAACAACAACAATTCTGTCAATCTGAAAAAAAAATGCTATGGTTTAGCCAACAAAGCAGGATCAAAATGATGTATGTAGCTCTAAACACGAAGCCCCAACATTTTACAAGGATAATACTTCTGCTGGTAACACAAGTTGTACACGCACAACTGCCAGAGCTTTTCTTAAGGTCAGAGTCTAGATCAATCTTTTCTTAGCTAGTTGTTAATGACACGTATACTGTGGGTAAATATCACTCACAGTTCAGAGGCCTTTGATATTTAGTCTATACACCATATGTGGAAATCCTGGGGATGAAAACTCATGCAATCAGCCTCTGTTAGGAAATGTGGAGTTAGAAATTGAAGTTTATCAACAAGTAGATACCTAATCTAAGAACTGGTTGGTCTTCCTATGCTGTGTCTAGTTCACCTTCTATCCAGCTTCCTTACTCCAATAGTGATATATTGGCAGCTGGATTGATCTCAACTACTCCTCTAAAGCATCTAAAAATGTTCAGGGTCTACAGTGGAAATCATCTGGAAAAATATTTAAATGTCTGCACTGTAAGGCAGTTGGCTAACGGAGGTGATATGAATCATGGTCTAATTTTCTTTCCACTGGCTTTACGAAGAGATAAAGATGATTGGATCAGATAAAGGCATCTATATTGCAGATGTCTAAAGCAATTTAAGACATTCCTCCTCTTAATCATAACCTTTAATTGCATATTAGCCACTGATTTTTTGGACATCATTTGATAATTACTTTAAGGCATCCCATGGTCTCAGGAGGATATGAAAGTTTTCATAACTGCTTTAGAAAAAATATACTTTCCTTGGCCAAAAATGACTGAAATGAATTTTGGTTAAAGTTTCCTCCTAAAATTTTTTTCTGTGTGAAAAAACTACAGAAAGATGTGGACTTTCAGGTGAATCTGAAAAAAAAAAAAAAGGAAGACAAATTAGGAGTTTCAGCATTTTTTTTCAATTGAACTTTTTTACTAAAAAAAATTCATGCAATAAAAAGACAAAATAATGATTCAGAATTACTATTAAAATTAAAAAAGACGAGTAGAAAATGTGTACTACTTTTTAATCATGGAGGAGTTATAAGTAAAGGTAACTTTTAGTAGACTAATTAGCGTAGACAAAAAAAGTAAATATGTTTTTGAACACAAAAGTAAAGTAGCGCATTTTAAAGCTGAATGAAAATGGTAAACAAATTATTAACTTAATGAAGTGAGTATTAGGCCATATCTCTACAAAAGGTTATTGTTACTGAGGAATAGAAGGGATTTTTCTAGAGCAACAAGCAGATATTGATAGCCAATGGGAGACACACTGCATTGTATCACAAAATCAAGACTCATTGAATATGGGTTTTAGATAACCAACCAAGTAATGAATTTTAGTTCCCAGATTCAGCTTGGCTTTTATAAGTCTCTTTTAACGATCAGGATTGAAATAATAGTGAGCAACTGTTTTGTAGGAGAAAGAATCTCTCTGATCAGAGGTGGTTTTGTACACTATTTATTGTCTACATGGTTCGTTCTTCTGCTTTCATTTCACAAGCAGGACATTTGGTGAACTTTATGAACAGCAAAATGTACTGCAACAAGACAAGTGAAAGATCAAATGTTTTTGAGTCCATTGTGAGAATATTTACTGTGATTGTAGTGGAGATAACGTTGGAAAAGTCTAAACTTCTTTCTCAGTTATGCTCTAAATCCCTTTGTTACATTTTTGACCTACAGGGAGTTTTCTTCTGATGAGTTTAGCGATTTGAACACTGTGGAAGTTTGGAAGAATTCTGAGAAGATATGATTTTCCCATGTAAGTTTAATGTATAATTAAACAAGTTGTTTAATCATATTGTTCATTAATTTCCCACACAGTTTCCAGGGCAGGATGGCCTGTAACTCATTGTGCCTATGACATGTAGAAATAATTCTTGTGGTGTATTTGTATGTTTCTTTCAAAATAATCTATTTTCCCAGAGAAGTGTCATGATGGATAAAATTCCTCTTTTAATTATTTAGGTAAGTACCATCATGAGTGTTCTCCTCAAAGTGAATATACTGGTATCCAAGGACATGGCTGGATAATATAATTTTTTTTGGTGCATTTTGGATAGTTACTGTGTTCATGGAAACAGATGTGTTGGTTTGCAGGTTTTCGATAAATTATAGTTGGTAGGTTGTTGATTTTAATTTCTCTTTAATGCCTAAAAAAATAAAGATTACATTGGAGGATTCCAGACAAAGTATAATGGAATGATGTTTGTTACTGAAATAGCAATGAAAATCAATAAGAAAATCCAGATTTCTATAAGAGATAATAAAGATATAATATTTTTATTTTAGATACAACATAAACTTTACAGTATGATTGGTTTAAAAAAAAAAAAAAAGTATCTTTCTATCTACATTTACCGTCATTTAAAAAAATCCTTTCTGATTAGAAATACAAACCATGGTTAGCATATTAGAATATCCCTATTTTTTAAAAAAAAAGTCATTAGCCAGTCATTAAATACTGAAGTTAACGGAATATTCCATGGTTGCTCAGGGTAGCATTTCTTATCACTTCTACTTCAGCATCTTTTTATGCAATATAAAGTAGTATTTTTTTTTTTTTTAATTCATAATGACAAAAGTGATGCTCTGGCCCAATTTTAAATGTTACACCCTAGTGGGGCAGATTCACTGCAAATAATGGAAAATCAGTCCAAGCAGCACCTGACAAACTGGGACAAAACATCTAATGTAAATAAAAATAAAGTACCCACACACTGATGCACTAGCCTCTTCTCAGAATGTGACTTCCCCTGGGATTATTTTTATGGTTTTATATGCATGTTAAATAGTGTGAGATCCCAATGGGTATGTTTAAACATCAGGCAGAGACATTCATCAGTCAGGGATATTAACAGAGGGGACCTGATTATCAGAGCCTGGTTTCTTGAAACAGGCTTGCTAAAGCAATTAATATTCTTATACACTGTTTGAAGAATTTAACTTTAAATGAAGTTTGTCACCCACCTCCAGACATATGGATAAATCATGTACAGATTAAAAAAAAAAAAAGTTCAATCACAGCAGAGGGAAAAAATGTAGCAAATGAAAAACTGAATGCTGAAAGAGAAAAATTAAGTTATTTTCTTTCCCATCCTCTCTAGATGAAACCTAGCCCTAGATGAGCAGTTTATGATAATTTCTACTTTTATTTTCTGTTTGCTTTTTTTCTCAGCTTCCTTAGCAAATTTGGATTGTATACTCTTTTGGTAGAACAATATCAGTCAGGGATATTGTGAATGCTCGGGATCACATATAACCATGTGAGCTTAGCAGTCTCATCAAAGGTATGAATAGGTTCAAGACCTCCTTAGACACAGGGATGTCTTACAGCCCGGGTTAAATGTGCTGACTCCTAAGCTACTGAGTAAACTGTGGGTGATAGTGTTGCCCCAGTGATTGCTGGGGGTTTTTTTTGTTGTTTTTTTTGTTTTGTTTTGTTTTTTACTTACAGATGCCTGTAAGGGAACATTTCATTTTGAGTCAAGCAAAATGACATTTCTTATTTCAGCAATAAACCGTTCCCCCTCCTCTCCTCCCCCAAGTTTTACACTTAGCTCATTTTTTTTTTGTTGTTGTTGTTGTTCTATTGCTACCATCATTGTTTTCTCCAATTTGGCAGCCAACTTTGAAAAATCAATTTTTCATACAGCCTGACTCAAGAATATAAGTTGGTGCTGGGCTTTAACCAAACACAGGTCTCTCAATATGTCAGTCTTTGTGCATGCTCAAAAATGATCTCTCCTCTATCACTCGAGTAGCCTGTACATCCTTTATTGCTCATGCAACGAGGGTGACAACATGTGTCAGGCCTGGTGGGAGCTGATCCTTGCAGCAGACATGCAGTCAGCTATAGCCTGCTGTCAATTTTACCTGCCGACAACTCCTCCTGGAGACCCAAGTCTGCCAGAGTTCACAAAAACGAGGACAAAAAGAGTTACTTTTTTTCATAAGGCAATTCAGGTACCCAGAAAACAGGTTTAGCTAGGAGAGAAGACAGATGACAACTGATAAGGGACCACGTGTGAAAAGAGCTTTTTTTTTCTTACTATTTGCACATACAAGTGAAATTCACTGTTAAATGGAATCAGACAAGGAGAAAATAAATTATCCTTTGTTTATATGTTGTGTAAGGAAATTTTGTGATCTCAGACTTTAACTGGGTTTTCAAACTATTAGACAGACAGTATTCACACACTTCCTCATCCCTGCAGGAACAGCACAACTGGTTATTAACAAATGCAAAGATTTCTCCTTCCTTCTGCAGCCTTCCATTGACATCTGCCAGAAGTGGGATATAGGCTCTAATGAACCAGGCAGTTATTTGAAACTACCTAATTTTGTGTCTGTATTGATGATAACAGGCAAGGGGACTGTGTACAAAATGTCTTTGGTCATTATTAACTTTGTATGCCTTTGACTCTGCTGTGTGTCGATGAGAAACTTGACAAAAGTTTTCTGGGAGAAAAATTCTAACTGAGGTCCCTTTCCAAAAAACTATTTTTTTAAATTTTTTTTTTAAAGGATGATATTCTGTACAAAATATGCCTTAGCACCTTAGGCATTGCAAGGATCACCAGCCAATGTGCTGAGGAATAGCATAGCAACCGTCACTAGGGAGAATGTCAAAACTCTGAGACATGCAAAAAAGAAAAAAAGACAGGCAACTGGAGGAAGTTCCAGCTTCCCTTAGATCTCCAAGAAATTGGAGAAATTCCCTCCTCTGGCAGTTAAAATACAGTTAAACTGCACTGAATCTAACAACATGACAAAAGAGAAAAAAAAAAAAAAAAAAAAAACGTTTTAAAATACATAATTTACAGCAGTTTGCATAGGGGCATGCAAACTTCGCAAAGAGAAAAAGTCTGAACATGTATTTTGGTAGTATAATGCAAAAAATATGCTGGTTGTCTTCAGTAATACACTTATATTCTAAATCCTAAATCTTTTTTTTTTTTTGCACCTTAGGTGTCCAAACAAAGACTGAGGACTTTTAGTTCCTCGTTAACAACTACAAACTTTAATGTTTTATTCTTTAAAAAAGATATTGGAGAATCATTTTGTCAAACAACTCACAGTATTTGGTGTTCTCCTTTCAGTCCTTGTTCAGAGGATAATGTAAAAAATCTCAGCTTTTACTTTAAAAATTGTTCTTAAACAAGTGTAATTTGTGTGCAATCACAGCATCTTAGTGAAGAAAGAGACATATATGCACACCACATGGAAAAATATCATGTACATCAACTGCTTAACTATACAACCAGTTTTATTCTGGCTTTTTCTTTGTCCATTATTTATGCCTTTGGCTGCACTGCAGCCTTTTTTCAAGGAGTGTGACACCTTCATCTCAACATTCTCATCTGTCTCTCGCCAATCCATCCATAATGCTGTAGTTAGTCACTTCTAAGAAGTGTAAGGTGGAACCTCAAATCCTGTTAGACCAAAAGGCAACTCAATGATCTTAAAGGTCTTTTCCAATCTAAATGATTCTATGATTTTTCATCCTTGAAACAATATTCTTACCCATAATTGAAAAATGTCTCTTCAAAACCATTGCCATTATTCAGTTGTGTCCTTTTGGTTAATGATATGCAACTCTGTTGTCAGGAGAGCACAATGATCAGTCTGAAGCCTTGATTCTTATGATCACAAGTTTTTTCCCTAGGCTGGGAAGATCTCTGTTCCTGATGTTTCTTCTTGGCAAACTCATTTTACTCAGAATGTAAGAGCCTTGCATTATTATTTTCTAAGCAATAATTAACGATATAGCAAGTTGAGGCCAGGAAGTTGTCTTTGGGCTTTAGGGTACCCAAAGTAGATGTTTTGACCCTGCTCCAACACTCCAGCACAAACACATTTAAAAAGTGGAAACAATTCTCATTTCTCAACTCTGAGAACCTTTTCCCCTAATACTGCTGAAGAAAAATGTGGACATATTGAATGTATGAAAATGCACTTTTAAAAATTTGTAAATTTAAACTATAGTTAGTTAAAAAGAATCAGGAGAGAATCAGTGTTAAAAAGATGTTTCTCAAGAGAATATCTCCTAACATAACAAATGATAGATTCAAAATAATACCTGTCACATTCCTTTCTTTTTAATCTACCACTCCTCTAATCAAAATTACTATTTCTCCTAATAAACTTTTTTAACTTTTGTATCCTCCAGACTCACAGGAGATATTGTATGAAATAGTTCAGTTTACCAAAGCTTATCTTCTGTATGTGTGTACATTCATTAATATTATGTAAGTCAAAGTTTTGTTCAATTCAGGATAGAGAAAACCTGTAAAATATTTATTTTTAAAAAAGCCAGGTAAAATACAGTTCTCAACAATCTCTAAATGTGAGAGGGTTTTAAAATAAACATACAGATTAGAGTAGTGAGCAGATCAGTAAACATGCAATCTTGCCCTGTGTTGTTCAAAATTATGCATTAAAGTAAATTTTCTCTCTTCTTGTTACACTCCTGATGCATGGATGGTCCTGGTAAGTAAAAACAAAGCAAGTATGGAACAGACCATGCACCATTTGGTCAATCTGCCTAATTCACTGCAACTGGAAATCATCGAGACAAGTTCTAATAAGAAACTCATTAATATTATGAATGTTGGCACCACAAAATAAGTCTGTAAGGATGGTAATCAAACATCACACTTCAGGGCATAAAATAATTGCCCAGCAGATCAGAAAATTATGTGTTGCTTCTATGTTACAGAAATGGTTAGGTGTCTTCTGAGTTTTTCAGGGAAAAACAAGAGCTGAGTGAATCTCCATTGTCTGATGGAGCAATAGAGAAATTCAGCATTGTAAGTGATGCGATAGATTTTGTGTTAATGTAGACCTCATTTTCCTTGGTAAGTCCATTATTTAACGCTTAACATCTTTCCGCTGTATCATGTTCCTAAGTAACTTAAATGAGAACTGTGCCTGAAAGAAATTAAAAGACATAAGGAGAGATGAGGAATAGCATTTCAGGGTTGTTGGCTAATGGAAATTTAGCTATGCAAGTGACTCTTTTTCCATTCATTACCTTTGGTGGTCAAAATCAGAGATGGTGATCTGACCCCAGATTTTCAGGATGAAATTGCTATGATAGTTAGCCAGGAAAAGAGACGGACATATGAAGATGGATCCTCATCTCAATACAGGAACATATACTGAGGGCTGTATCCTATTTTTCTCTCTTAAAAGGCACAGAAAGAACAAAAGAAAGGAGAAAGCATCTTGTCTTACTGCTAGGATGCTTCTATTTCACTGTGTGCCTACAGGGCTGCCCTGAATCCTTGATCCCATTCCATCATAATACAAGCAGCAATCATTTTTCTTCAAAGGACAAAATTTGGCCACTTATGGGAAAACAAAAAAAGGAAAGGATATGTCTCCCCTACCTTGGAAGATTTTTACTATGAAAAACCACCATTTGGGGCAGATTTGCAAGGACATATTTAAGTAGTGGTTATCAGCAGCTGGGAGGGTTTGTGAGAGAAAGGTCAAGTCTATACATATCCTAAGCATTTGCTACTTGCTGTTGCCAGGCAAAGGTTAGCAGGCTAAATGAACCTTATGTCTAACCCCATGTGGTATTTTTTGTGTTCTTATCTGAACTCCTGTCATGCTGAGCAGAGCAGCTCACACCTGACATTTTTGCCTTTACAGCCTTTTAAGACACTAAGTCTGATTGGTATAGCGTCCTTAGGGAGTGGGAAGACTTGGGGCAGGGGGGAAAAGGGGGCAGGTGCTTGTAAGTCAGGAAAAGGATATTTCTCCCTCATAGGTTTTCAGTCATCTGCATGGCTGTTTCTCTCCATCCCTCCCCTCAGTGACTAAAATCTGAGGTGGCAATCTGACCCTCAGCCTTCAGGATCAGCTATTTTGATGGCTTCCCATGAAAAAAACCAAAAAACCCCACCCCTAACTCTCTTTGTTAATGAAACATTTAAATCTAAGATTTTAATCACATGTCAGGACAGTCAAAGTTAAGGTTGCCACAGCAACACTACAATAAAGTTCTTTGTGCATAGCAGTTAGTGAAATGCACAGTTTAATTAAAAATTGTCACAATTATCTGAGTTTTCATCCCCTCAAGTTCTGTTCTCTCCTCCAGCCTCTCTGAATTGTTGTTCAAATGAGGGGAAGGACAAGGGACATGGTGGCAGAGCCAGGCACTGTACTGCTGCATACAGGGTCTGAGTTTGGGTCACAGTGATGGAGGCCAGTGCAATGCACACAAAGTTTGCTTTCCACCTAAGCAGGTCTTTAAAATCATCATTAGTTGGCAGAAATAAAAGATTTTCTAGAGTCTAAGTGGAAAAAAGAAAACCAAATTTTACCCTGCTTTCTGCTACTATGAAGGATTTTCCAGTAATCAGTTTCTAATACAGAACTAGGGATGTTTTGAGGACACAAAGTGTGGAGAGATGCTGGTACTTTGCAGAGAGAAAGGTTAAGCAGCTTCTGGGGAAGCAGCTGACCAAGAGTGACATGAGTCAACTGACCTGTCTCAAAAGAAAAAGAAACAGGGGTGATATTGATACTTAAAAACTGCAGAATGATACTATAGTGCTCAATTTTTATAGGTAAAGTGCTTTGGGATCCTCATTGGGAAGCTGTTAGAGAAATGCCTCATTAGCATGGCGAGGTGATTTAGCCTTGTGCTTCCTGCAGGGGATGGTGTCACATCATATCCTCCCTCATCTCCACAGCATCTCCCTGCCTGGATGGTACCTGCAATGCTTTCCTTTCCCTTGGTGAATAGCTGGTGTCCCATGGTAGCAGCAGTAGGTTAGTACTTGGCCCTGTCCTGCTCTCCTTAGAGCAGCGAGCCATGGTACAGCACTGGACCATTCAGCAGCCCTTCAGCATTCATCTTCCCCCTTCCCCCCCCTCCATTTTCCAGTCTAAGGTCAGAGCCTCCTGCTCTGTAGGCAGTAGCAACGATGGCAGAACAACCCTTTAAAAGACTGCAAGAGAAGCAGATTTGATGTGGACTCATGGGGAAGAAGCCAACAGAAATGAGAAGAGGCAGCCAAAGGTCACTCGGGCCTGCCAGCTGTAAAAACAATCCAAGTGACATGGCAATAAAATCCAGGCTTGGGAGCAACCTCCTCCAGCTCCTAATGGTGTAGTCACTTACCCTTCCCCATTCCTGCCTGCTGCCTGCGGAATGCCGGCACGTTGAGGCAAGGCAGTCAGCAGGAGGTATAAGGCAGGAGCAAGGGTTGCACAGTGGGAGAGGAAGCTATGTCTGGCAAAGGCCAACAATGATGGGGGGGCAGCCACTGCAGGCCTTTGAGATCGAGCTTTTTAAGTACATTTCAGCATAGCACGTTTGCTCCTAAGAAATCTAATATCCTTTGGGTCAGTGCAGGCCAACTGTTAGATATAAAGAATTCATAGCACTTGCAATCCCCAGATGAACCATTTTCAATTCTTCATGTTTCTGAAAAACCGTTGTGTCGATCTATCAGCAGTGGCTGTGCTGCATAACGAGGGCCATCTCCTGACTTAATGCCAAAGTGTAAATATTGCATTGCAGCAAGCAGCAGTAGATAATGCTTAGTAATGAGCTGGGTTTGTTATGTGATGTGCAATCCAGAGCCCTTGAAAACAATGCATCAGCTTAAAAAAAATAGAGAGAGAGAGAGGAAAAAAAAAAAATTCTCCAGAAAAATAAAATAGTCTTTGTGCTGAATGTAGAAGTGAAATAATAATTTACAATTCTGAAAAATAGATGACATGGTCAGAAACATGAAGACAAGGATAAAAGACCAATTTTGATCTGATGAGCTATTGGAGTCATCCGTATAAATTCATTTAGACACCAGCAGAGCTCTAAGCAGAGTTGAATTTTCATGCTGGAAAGATGGATGTTTCTATATAGTCTCCTCATTCTTATTTAATGGGACAGGAATTCTAGTCTCAGCACATGATTAAACAGATGAAAAGAAATATTGTTGGAGCCAATAGTAATCAAGTGCTAGTTCCATGATTTTCGTAGTTAATTTTTTCAGTTCTCATCAGTAATGCATTTTCCTCTCTCAAAAGGCAAGGTATAGCACTTTAATGGCTGTCAAACATCTCGTATTGTAAGCTACAAGCACTTTAGGAATTACTGAACCAGTGTTTGGCAGAGACTAACAAAATCACATCAGTGCAGTGTGAAGAATCTTATTCGTGTACCTTCATCCAAGAGTTTTAACAATGTGGGCCAAAATGAAGGGCAGTTTGCTCTCTTCTTAATGCATATTATGTTAAAGTGTTTGTGGCAGAAAACAAGCTGATGTCTAATGTTCAAGTTTCTCACTGCAGAGAGGTGCGATGTTTGCAGGTACTTACATGAATCCCACCTGGTTCCCCAGTGCTCTCAGAAGTCCCTTGCCTGTACAGCTCTTAGCAACTCAGATGGGACTGAGTACTGACAAGTTGCTGAATATCATCAGTTTTCACCATAAACTGTGGGAACTGATGGAGCTCTGTGTCTTTCAGGATTCAATTCTGAAGGTGCCAGTAGTTTTATAATTCAATCCACAAAGAAAGAAGCTGAAAAACCATTTCATACAGATCAACACATAGACTAGGCAGCAATTTCTCTTACTCACAGAAAGGCAAGGACCTAGATGCCAAAGGCTCTGCAATATGTATTTTTTCACAAGCTGTCACAATGCTGTTTCCAGGTGTTTATTCCCTTATGAGATATCCAGGACAACAAGAATTTGCTAGATACTGAAGAAAAAGGTCTGTACTGACTCTGTTCAATCCCAGGAAAACTCAAAAAGTCCAGTAGTACCTAAATCTTTTGAATATTTGTATTAAGTCTGGGATTTGTCTCATCTAAATGTAACTGTCTAAGATTTAGACACTTAGACTTTATCAATCATCTAGGTTTTCTCTATAGTGCATAGAGTTAGATATAACAAAGATAAAGACTTATCTGTTTCTTTTGACTGTAGAGAGGGAAGAGATATCTACTTTAGGCTATAAATAAATCAGCTAATCACACTACTTCATTTTAAAACTTTCAACATTTTTTTGTTTCACAGCACACACTAAATAAGATTACAATGAAGTAGGAACACCTAGGGTTGACTTTGCATTGGCAATGAAGATGAGCCCCAGGAGTAGATCACACTCCACAAGAATTCAGTATAAAAAAAGAAGTTTGTTTCAGAACACAATACAGTTTGAGTCATGACTTCAGGAATGTAACAACAAACATGTAACATTTAATGCAGAATGTCTTAAATGGATAAAACTAGGGAACAAAGGGATGATGTGTTATAGGGAAGCCTGACAGTAGAATTCAGGGACTTTCTGAACATGTGGATTAATCTTTGTCTAGGCAAAGCAGTAAAGAAACAGGAGTGATTAAAAAAAAAATAAAATAACAAAACCAAAAAACCCCAAATCAATAAAACAAAAAAAAAAATCCACACAAAAAAACAAAAGAAAGCTACAAATAACTGAACATCATATTTCCTGTTCCTATTTCTTATTCTGAAAGATTTCTTTTAAGTAGATAGACCAGGAAAAAAAGGCTCCTTGAGCTCAGTTGTTATCAGTAACCACTACTTTGTAAGAACTCAAAAAACTTATCAGTCTCCGTATCTTAAAAATATTGGTTATAGTACTATTCTTATAAATTCGGGATAGACAGCTTAAAAAAAAGAACATAAGTCAAGACTGATGCAATTTATAACTTCTAATATGGACACTAAATACTACAACATGGCACAAATCTGTCCCTCCGTTTCCACATCAAACTAGTTTATTTTTTATATGGACTGGAAATTGTTATTACTATTCTACCTATTATTATTTGTTAGTATGCTCTACTACCAGAATCTTCTAATTAGACAACTAATTTTTAATCCACTCAGGCATTATCCCATAGCAATGTCTGACTTGAATGCTGGCATTTTTGAAAGATTTTACAAAATTTAAAGAGGTGACAGAAGTCAGTAAAATGGAAGGTGAAAATAAAGGGGTATGAAAATTTAAGTTAAAATCCAGAGAAAAGAGCAGGGGAGCTATGAAGCAATTATTCTTCTAGTAAGAAGGATTGTCAAGGTCAAATCTTGGACCTGGTCCTTGATGATGGATCAAGTCAACACAATCATAGAAAAATGCATGGAAGTGTATGGTTCTCTAGCAGATGGAACCTCAAATTAAGATATGATCTTCACAAACCTCTACTGTGACTTAAATAAGTCTTTCTCCATTTTCATTCTGTGAAAGGGAAAAGGGAGTTTTCAGTTTTGAAGGGATGTTGAGAAAAAAAAATGACTAATTCTTTTTAACATCTTCAGCTGCTAAGAGTATATAAATAATAGAATATCTTAAATATGGAATAACTTCTACCCAACAGTGCCAAATTTAGTCCATCACCTCTCCTGTATCCCTGTTTAATTTTTTTTTATGTGAATCTTCATATAACAGAGAACAACCAGTACATACAGGCTACATCCTTTCTAGTGCATACTTTTGAACTAAAAAGGAATCAAATTCACACTCCATCTTGCATTCTAATTTGGTGCTTAACCAGCTTTGAGAATGTACTTACAGTATCAGAATTTGGCTACCTTCTTTATTCTGCTAAGCAAGACACATTTTGGAAACAGGGCCATTTTTGGTTCCTGAACACTTTTCACAGGTGTTCCCATAATTAAAAACACTAACAGCTTTCAGATACATTGTGAATATGAAAAAGTTCAGTTCTACTAAGGATAAGCAAACATTTTATTATCCATTGGTCTTTGCATATAGATTGTGTGAAGTATCAAATCATCTCCCTGGAGTCTAACTTAAGAACACTTTATTTGATGAAAGAAAAGAAAAAAAGATTTTTTGTTTTATTAATTGTGACTGAAATAAAGGGAGATATTTGATGTCACAGATACAGATCTTTAAGTTATCCATGAGTAGTCTTAAGTATTTCAAAATTGCTTTTTCTGTGCCTTAATGTTATTTTAGTGTCAAAAAATTTCTTACATTAAACAGTCTTCTGTGATTTCCATTGGTCCAGACTCAGTCCAGTGACTGTTGCTGTGAGTGGAAGGATTACATAAATTCACATATAACTGTAAAGGAAAAATAGACCTTGGAACTGCTAAACATCCATAGAAGTTAGTGAGTTCTGTTTAAAATAGTGGCAAATGTTTATCTGGGAAACTATGCCTAATTTGCATGACTTAAGATCAGCTTCTGTATTAAACAGGAGAAAACTCACTGCTGGATGCTAAGAAAATACTGAAGTTTTGTGCTCAAAACATAGGCTTAGAAGCAAAGAAAACTTCAATTTTATTATGATTTCAGCTAATGACTCCCAGGGTGGCTGCAGGAGTTTAATACATCTCTCTCTGTCTTTGTATATCTGATATTTATTGTAGTACAATACTAGCATGAGAAATAATTAAAATGCAGGATACATTTGTTTTGTCTTGTAAATTTCTTAGGAAAAAAAATCTCTTTTGTTAAAGCCAAAACTGAAAAAAATAAAAGCAATGATAAAATATTTTATGTAAGGAATACTTTAAGTTAGCTTTTGCACTTATTGGAAAAATTTCCATTAAAATTTATCTGAAGAAAAAAAAATCAAAATTAATCCTTTCTTGATAAATAATTTTTAATTAAAACAAGAACTTTTCAGTTAATGGGGGTTAGTATTTGAATCCCAGGACGACTTCTAGCAGGTATCTATTTTTTTATTTCAACAAATTATTTTGTAACTGCAACATTGGTTTTGCCTTTCAACATTGATCTGCCTGAAAGGAATGAAAGAAATATTATTGTGCAAATAATTTAGTAAAAAAATATATTTAACTACTCATAAAACATAGACTTAATAGTGCTTATTAGCTGAAAGTTTTGAGTGGTAATACTGTTGAATATTGAGCATCTGCAGACATAAAAGTTATGGCTGACAGTATGACAGACATAAAATTAAATGAATTTATAAAACAAAGGGAGAAACTACTGTCCTCAGAATACCTTCTGTCATAAAATACCCAGGTGTATAACTGATATAACCATTAATACTGGGTTTGAGTTTATATTTGTAGGAAAAAAAAACAAAAAACCAAACAAAAAAACTATGTAGAATTGTGTATCAAACTACTTTTTTTGTCAGTAGACCCTGGAAACATCATGTGTCTTCCAGTATTTCCAAAAGGAAGGCTAATAGAGAAAGAAAAAGATGTTCCTTTACTGTCAGAGTGCATCACACTTCTTTTCTATCCTGCAAAGTGGAACCTGTGGCTTGAGGAGTTCTGATTGTCATATTGGGCAATTGGGCAATTGCTAGTGATTTCACAAGACATTTATATGAATGTCTCCAATGAGCTGTGAGATAGCATGAGTTCATCTCTGGGCTGCTAGACCAATTCCAGGCATCAGTCAAGGTCAGAGACCTATAAAATATTTAAATTGCTTTTTTCATCTCTAGAATATCAAGGAAAGGGGTTGCACACTCTAAAGAAGCATTACTCGGTATCTACTGTTACCATCTGATAAGTCTCTGTGTGTCACTAGATCTTTTACATTTAGTGAAATCATTGCTTACACAGTGTGATTTCCCTTTCCACTCTCTAGCACAAGAGTATTTTATTAAGAGAGTTTGCAGATTTGCCAGGATATCAGGATCTCAAACTTTCAGATTCAGACTTTAATGTAGATCATGTTTTATGATATCTTATCTCACATAAGAAAAGTTCCTAAATATAGCAATGCATGGGAAAAGTAAAGAAACCTGCATGCTGATGCACCCTTCTTATTTATTTCAATATTCAGACAACCTATCTCTGCTCCTGAATGAAGCATACAGAACACATTTGAAAAGAAATACAGAAGAGTTTTGGGTCAGTCAGTCAATGGGTCTTTGAAAGACAGTGTTGGACCTTTTTGCTCAGAAGCATCCAGCCTGGCATTTAGAATTCCTATTGATGTGTCCACAGTTTCTTCAGAGCCACAAAAGACATCTGAGTAATGTCAGGCTTAGTTGAAATGATGACTAAGTATGTCATACTACCAGCCACAAATGGTATTTTGAAACTCAGGGTGGTTTAGTGATGACGTAGGAATTTCTGTCAATCACAAACTGACAGAAATTGTTTCCTGTTTTTGAGCTGTACATTCTTAGCTGAATGTTAATTTTTCTGACTTTTGCAAGCGAAATTGTTTGTAGGATTGACCTGATCTCAAAGTATTTTTCTAGGAGGCAACAGTTGACAGCTGGGTCTTCTTGTGTTGAAGTATGGAAAGCATTTCTCCTAAACTGTCCATTATCAAAACAGGACCAAAGCAGGAGAAAACATTTATAGTTGGGCAACAGCAATGCTATGACTTCACAAGAGTGCCTGATAAAACCTGGAGGTTCACTGTAGGTTTCCCGATTTCTGTTCTGAGACCCTGATCACAAAACTCTACTACTTCTCAAAAAATACCTTTCATTGGTGGATCTCAAGAAAAGCAGACTGGTCAACACCGGAAAAGCAACACTTAGCAATTTGAGCAAGCTCTGGGTATAATGTGAGGGAAGTGAGGATCACAGAATCACAGAATCACAGAATCACAGAATCACAGAATCACAGAATGTTGGGGATTGGAAGGGACCTCGAAAGATCATCTAGTCCAATCCCCCTGCTGGAGCAGGATATTGCTCAATGATTTAGAATTCATGTATTATAATAGAACAACATGATCATTCAACATGGCAAGAAAAAGCTGATTTTTATGGCCAAAACAACACTCCACATAAAATTCTGACATATCAATTTAACATTATTATTTTCTTCTGCTCTGGATTTTGGGACTGATGTTGTTTATGCATTTTCAAAAACATCTTGAATTAATATTCAGTGTTTACTAAGCCCGTTGGATTTCCTGATGTAATTTGCATTAGCTCATAGCAGAAGGGGCCTCGGGAGAGCCAGTACCAAAGAATTAAATAGTAAAACAAATGCTTTGATCTGTTAAAAAAAATAGTGTCTCCTTTGCCTTTACTATATGACCATTGGTGAAAAGAATCAAAACAAAGTAACATCCATTCTTTATTTCATTACTAAATAAAAAAATGTAGCTTTTGTTAAGAGCATATTTTAACATCAGTATATTTTAATACCAGTGATTACTGAGTATTTGACAATTTTCTGTGATGGTATCTTCAGCCTCACCATGCTTGTTACTAAGGGCTTCTCAACCCTTTCAGCTAAGCCAAATATCCAGCAAAGAAGGATGGGTTTGTAGCATTAAAAGGTGCTTTAGGAGATCTGAGATTCAAGCCTATCCCAGAAGAAACCTTTTTTGGTAACCTTTTTTATAACCTTGGAGAAGTCATTTAGTCTGCTTGTGCCTGTTTTTTGTCTAGTAAATGTCTTCTTTGTTTACAGGTTAGATTGCTGGAGGAAAGATTGGGAGCTGTTATATAAACTTGTATCTGTACAACAGATGTTAGGATGGGCTAATTCTGTCTATTAGGGTCTTTTTCTTTTACAAATAAATTGTGAACCTTGACCTCTCAGTTGTCACCCTAAAACTCCAATACAAACAACATTCACAAACATTTACATTTAGTGTTTCACATTGCCTTTGTGTGTTGTCTTCCATCTGAGAGTAGCATCAATGTTACAGACCTCACATGGTCAGAAATCATCACACCACAAAGCTATATTCTAAGGTTCCAGACCAAATGGTTTTTGTATGGTGAATCAGTGTGAGTTTTCAACATCATTCCTGAATGTCTGCAGATCAATGAAGTCATACGTCTTCAACTCACCTCATGCACTGAAGTTATTGAAAGCCATAAGGCGGTAAGGATAACCTGATAGCTGCATTGTTGATAAAGCCACAGCTTCTATCACCAGAAAGCTGGAGATACCTCACATAAATACTTTTGAATTTTTGAATTGCATTCTGGACCAGATCTTGGACCAAAGTCTTCACCAAGAAAACTTTATAAAATATCTGTAACAGTTTGTAGCCTTAATATAAAGTGTGGGTAAGCATGCCAAGTTCTCTGAACACATTTCCTACCTAAGTGAAGGTCTGAAAACTTTTGACTGGACATACTGATATTAGATGGCATTGCAAAGTAACTTACTACTTTTCTTTAATGAAAATAAGCTCTTTTTTAGGGTAAACAGCTTTGCACTTATGAGATAATAGTTTAACAGTGATGTGCAAGTTAGGTGAATAATGAAAGACGTTACAGAATCACAGAATGGTTGGGGTTGGAAGGGACCTCAGGAGATCATCTAGTCCAACTCCCCTGCCAAAGCAGGTTCCCTACAAGAGGTTGCTCAGGAAAGCGTCCAGGCAGGTCAAATGTATTTTAAAATACTGAGAAAATAAAACAATTAATTATTCAATCAGTGTTGCCGTACCTATTTGTGTAGGAATTTCTACCATCAAAGGAATCTGACACTCTCTATGGTAACCATATATTTATCGTTAAATTATTAATAATGCTTTCATATCTGAGACTTTACAGAGTATTACATAGCATATTTTAACTAAAGATCTCATCATGATTCACAAAGATTAAGCATCAAAACATCCCTATGAAGGAAGTAAGCTGTACAATATAGTTGTACTGTAATGAATTGTATACGACTGTAAATATAAACCCAGTACTCACTCAAACCAACTTGAATTTTTACTCCTTGTGCTTCAGGGTCTTGAATCTCAAACTCTCCGTTCTTGTAAGTTATGGAAGAACCTCCAGGAAAAAAAAGATGAGAGAGAAATTAAGTCTCAAAATCACTGAGTCCAAATAATTTTCAACTGACTATTCCACCTCCATTCATCTTTTATGTAGGACCTGAGGAGTTCACCAACAGCTCTCCTTTTCCAGTAGTGTACTTAGGTGCAAAATCATCGAAGAAGGGCTGCTTCTGAGATAGCCTTGTGGTGTTTAAATATATGAACAGTGCTTTTGATCTAAGTTTCTAGGCAGGTGGGAAACCTGTACTATCTTTTAATACAGTGCAGTTTTCGATGACCATGTCAGTGGTATCAGAAACTTACAGTACCATTCACTTGAGTTTTATGATTCTTCCTTAATCTTTATTAAAAATGGGAGTCAATATATCCCAGAGTGGAGCTGAAAACATAAATTTTAGTTTACAGTAAAGAGTCTGACCTTCCCATTTGAAGAAATTCATTTCCCAGATGAAACTGTTCATTTTCTCAAATACTCAGTAGACTTATGGCAAATGATGAGATCAGCTCATCTCATCTGCATATAGCATCCCTCCTGGTGACTGCAGTGAAACTTTCTGGCTTGAAAATAAGCAGATGCCCATTTTACTAAAGGCTTAAACTGATTCAGGGAACTTAAATGACTTGCCTGAGCTAATAGGATTCTGTAGCAGAAACATTCCCAGTAGTATGTTTCAAATACCAGGTTGGTTTTGCAGTTTTCCTTTCTTTTTCTGTTTAAGAAATACAAATGAAAGTGCCACCAGCCTGCCAACACTGTCTGAGCAGACCTAGGGAAGCAGAACATCAGTTTTATATGCATATATTCCAGGCTCACTAGCTTCTAGCCCTCAGCTTTTTTTCTTGTATGACAAGCACGATCAAATATACAGAAACCGAGCAAAACAATACCCACAAAATCTTGCCACACAGCCTATGGAAGGAACTTGTCTGAACACCACAGGAAAGCAGTGCATGCAGCATGCTGCTCTTGAACACAGAGGCTTAATTTCTGATCTGGACAGTCAAGTTGGGAATTGTATCTGTGATAATAATGGCATCAGGCAGAGTGAAGCTATTTTTAAAAGAACTGCCTGCAGGCCAAAGGGTAGCCCCCAAGGGGAAAAATAATCAGCTCTGCCTTCTTTACATTTAAGCCTACAGCACTGTCAGGCCCTGACAGTACTGGCCAGCATTCATTTAACATAAGCAAAGAGAATTAAAAAATAAATATAGGAGAAAGTTAAGTATGCATTGGATGGACAAACATATCTGAATCCCTGAATCTAGAGTTAGCCTTTGCATGGTTGAACCAAAGCCCAAAATAAAAGAGAAGGATGCAAAACTCACCTCCCTTGTACACCTGGGAGAAAACAATAGCTCCAAAGGCAAATATGTCTACAAAGATTTCCGTTTAAATACTATCAAATGGTTGCAAGGGAAAGCCTGCTGCCTAATTTTTAAACTGACAACACAGACCTCAAAAATCTTTCTTTTATTTTGAAAATTCCTGAAAAAAGTAAAAGGTAGAAAAAGGTAGAAGCTATCTCATACAGCTTTTAACTTCCAAGTCTGAGTTAACCAGTAAGACTATTATTGTAGTCAAAAGAGAGAAATAAGCAAATAAGCAACCATAGGTCCTCTTGTCCAACCTTCTGCTCAGAGTCTTTCCCTGAAATGAAGTCTAAAGGGGTGATGTACTTTGCTTCGTGTAACTGCTGATTCCCAGAGAGCCAGGGAAACTGGATGCAATTTAGTTGTCTGCATCATGGAATCTAAATAAGGCAAAATGAATCTTACCTCCAATGCCTAGTTACATGGTGTTTCTGCAGAAGCAGAGGTCAGAGCAGGAAGTAGGAATTTTGCAGAAATAACTCAGCTTGCCCAAAGGTAAAGGAACACAGCAGAGAGCTACAGGACACTGTAGGCTAAGGAAGAAGTTGCTTCATATGAGGTTTTTGTGATCACAATTTGGTAAGTGCAAATAGAAGTTCCACTAATTTTGGAATGCAGCATCCCAGACTTTCTGCGCATGCAAGGGAAGTCCAATCACTAACATGAGTTCTAGCAAATGCTTGCACTTTGGACTCTTTGTCTTTTAAGTTTGATTTGAAACATTTACAAAGGTCAACCTGGCAATATTAAGGATGTGATTTTTTAAAAGCTAGTTGGGAATCCTGAGCTCAGTTCCAATGGCAATCTAATGCAACAATAAAGCAATTTCTATTCTTAAGTGGTCCATTAAGATGGCATGCTTAATACAAAATTCTAGTCCTTGTACCACTAAGTTGCTTTATTGTGACAGCTTGGCATTTTACATTGGTTAACTGCTGCAAAGAAAGAGCAGTGTATTTTGAATAGATTGCCTGAGACATAAAGAACTAACCTATGTTTGCTTCCAAACTCTTTTCTACAACTACAAAATAATATTGACTGCAGACCCATAATTACTTTCCTATGAACTTACTAGTCAAACAATGTTGATTTAAGATACTGATGATATCTTACGGGAATTGGTCTAAAAAAGGACATGGGGACAGAGTAGGCTATTGATGTTAAATATTGAAACTTGTTTCTTCTATTACCTTTTAAATGACTGCATGCACTGACACAGATCACTGAAGAAATTTTGTCATTTAAATAGTTAAAGGAGAATTAATAAACACACCCTCAAAAACTTGTGAAAGTAGCAAGCCAAAAGCGAGTTCCCAAACACTAGCTGCAAGGAGAAGAAATTGTGGATCATTTCTTAGCCAATTAATATCTACTTAGAAGCTTATGCCCTGGTGTGCACATGTAAATCTATTTAATGTTAATGAAAGTTATGTGCATGCTACAGAGAAGGCTAGACTTCTTAAAAGGGGTTGTTCAAATTGCTTCCTACAGATACAGGTCAAAGATTAATCATTCAATTTGGCTTCCTCTGCATTACACAAAAAAAAAAATAAAAAAAAAAAAAATTAACAAAAATACACAGTACTTAACTGCAATAGCTGAAGCTACAATTATGATTCCTACTATATTTTTGACAAGTTTTCAGGCCATCAGTGCCATTTCATTTCCCAAGTAAAAGGAAAAAGTGACAGATTACTATGATGAAATGTTGAGATTACTTGCACAAGTTTAAAGAGAGCTCAGAATGTAAAGATTCATTTGTCATTACATGTGATTTAGATTCTTGCCCCATCTAAGTAAACGGAAAAAAAGTGAAACTGGAAAAGAGGGTTTAAAGACTTCAGTGATGCATAAGCATTAAGATGCTAGTTCTGTTTTGCTGGATTGAAATAGCCTTACTAGGCAGATGTAGAGTTAAATAAACTGATATAGTGCTTGTAATTGGACATCAGTGACCTATTCACCACAATAGACACAAATGTAATAATACCTCAAGCATGCTCTCACATTTGCTTCTATGTTTGCTGATGTCATATGTCACTTACAGCTGTGAAAGAGTGGAAATAGAAGGAAACCATGCAGTTGTCTCCTCTCAGGACTTTCAGTCCAAGGTCCGGTTTCCCTGGTCTCACACTTCCAGTCACGCCTTGTGAGATCCTGAACTCTGTTTAAATAGTTGTCTTCTACATGATCAGCCTGGAGATGAGTGAGATAGCATGCTAAAATAGTCAAAACTGTTCAGGTGAGCTCAGATAGGATTTCTAGAGACAACAGAGATTTTTGACAAATGGTGCCTAAACGAAAATCTTTTACCGAGCATCAGGGTTTGAGTTGGTAACTCTTATGCACAAAAATACACCTATTTGGTGGACAAATCTTTAAGGACAAAATTCTGCCTATTTTACCTCCATGCAAACACATATTTTCAAATAGGAAAGATGGGTTTGTTCTTAAAGAAAAACAAGAGCATTGGAAAAAAGGAAAATGTTAGGATATGAAAAGCAGTCCTAAAAACTACCATACCATCTGAGTGGTTTGCTTAAAGTCATTTGCTATTTAGATGCAAAGCATTTTTATTCCCATGATCCCATAAAACCTGCATCATATTTCTATGTCTTTACTTTGCTCTTCACTCTTCATGCAAAATTAACTCCAGCTAGACCACTGAGCTTCTGACTAACACTCTCAAACCAACCGCAGTTTTGCATTTCAGAATCTCTATCAGCTCTGCAAAACATTTTCTCCTGAGGGAAGGCAACAGTTGTCATTTTTAAAACCTAGAAGCAAGTGTTTGAGTTTGATGAGGCTATAAACTCACTGACTGATGTGCTGGGCTCAGCAGGAGAATGGGTGCAAGTAACTAAAGAGTCTCCAAGGAAAGGGTCTGCTCTGTGTCCAGACCCAGTAAATCCTTTGCTGCTTCCTGAGGTTGCAAACAAGGCTGCTGATTACAGGCAGTTTTATCCCATGGTCTTTATCACTCTTCCTGGCAGTTTGAGATTATTTATCAGCAAGATCTAATACCTTAAACATTTTTGGCAAGTTCTCTTCTCAAAAACACTGCAAGAAAGAGTTGAAGCAGATAGTCAACAGTATTCCACAAGGGGAAACAATTTTTTAATAAACCTCATATTTCTCTATATTATATTCCATCAGTGATATTGCTGTAATGAAGCATTATTTAACAGATTCAAACTACTGCAGGATAACTTAGCATGGCTCTGAAAGCAAGCTTTCAAGCCTCAGGAGGTCAAACTGACTACACCTTTTTAATGGCCAGGCATGGAGAAAGGCAATGACCTAAAAGCTGTGAGAAATAAAGAAACATTCTGTCATTGCTGCCTTTCTGATTAACTCCCTGGCTTTCTCCTGTGATTACTGGAGATTTTCCAGTCAAGGAACACCTTGTGCCTGACACTGATACATGCTGCTTATGTGACAGGAGAAAATGTAGGAAGTTGTTGTCTGCTCTCTAAGTGGTAAAAGAGTGGGGAATGCTTTTCCTTCAAATCCACAACTTAAATGTTGCTATAAAGGACTAGGTTTATGCTTCTGACCAAGCAAGAGGGGAAAAAAGAAATCTTGCTGTTGATTGCAACGGTTTAAGAATTTCATTGGAAGAGAAGCTTAATATGAGAATTTGCATTTTCATACAATTCTAAAAGTCTTTGTCAGTTCTACAGAAAAATTAACACTTTCTGTGAGACTTTTGGGATTGCACAACACTGTAAAATGCTGGAAATGTGTCCATGGGTGTTCAATCCCGGGGACTGCAGCTCACCAAAGCCTCCTGATGCTTTCCAAGTAAAGCAGTACACAAGTATTATGCAGCTTATTAAAATTAATGGGCTACTTCACCTGTTCTGTGTCACATTAGTTTCTTTAAATATACTCTTTTAAATAAGTCAAGACTTATTGAGACTGTAAAAGAGAAATCACACCTCGGTTGCACTCTTCACTTGGAGAGAGAGTTTGAGAAAAAGGATTTTAATATTTTCTTTTTTTTTTTTTTTTTAAATGCAAGTTGGTATCTTTTTAGCAGAGGTGTCAGGCAGATGAGATCTTCATAAAACCTCTTTAGGGAGTGATTATGTGAGGTTTCCTCTGTGCTTTTCTGTAGTGAATGTGAAGAGTGTGCAAGACAGTTACTCAGATTTTTAGCTCAGGAGGTCTCAAGTCAAACACTAGTGTGTCAGACATCAGGACTGCTGAGCTCACTTATAACTCTTGTGCTGGAAACAGTGAAGGTGGCAATCAGAAAAACTGGCAAACGTACAGCAGGTCTCATTAGGACAGCCACAGTTTATAGTCCTGGATATTTCTCTAGTTTTGGTTGTATAGACAGCCCATAAGCTTACTTGTTTGGCATAAGCTGGAAATGGAATAGGAAAGTCCTCTACAAACGTTTTCTGGACAGCCTAACACCAGGGGTACAAACATTTCCAGCAAAAACCCAAGATGGATGTGTGGTTTTAGGTAGACTTAAACAGAGGTGTTAACTATTTCTGTCTAGTGATCAAGAGGGAGAATATAGCTGGCATTCAAATATTCCAATTTAACACACAGCCAAGCACAAATTATCATCCATCTCTTGAAATATGTGAGCCTTGGAACAGAGGTGATATACACCATAGGAGATGGACAGGCAGATCAAGACAATATTATCTTATTTATTAATTCACTTTTTTATCTCACAAAAGCAGCACTTTCAAAATCTGACTATGCTGCTGGAACAATTATTTTAGCCAATAATAAAACACAAGGGTGAGAACATAAGAACAGCTACACAGAGAGGCAGAAGGACCATATAACCCTGTGAATCCTGTCTCTGACAACATCCCACTGCAAATATTTAGGGAAGAATATAAGCACAAGCCAAGATGTGGTGATAACATCCATGGAAACTGCAGTTCGGGGACTTCTGAGGAGAAGAGAGTATTTTTGTAGCTAACAGACCTTACTAGATTTTCCTTCTATGGATTTGTGAGGTTAGTTTTTGAACCTGTGTGTACTCTTTGAACATCTGCAGCATCCAGAAGCATGGAATCCACAGATGTGCTCAAAAACTTCACACAGTCTGTATAAATAAGGATCTGTTTCTGTTTTGTATCAGTACTTCATAGTGTCACTGAGTGTCTTCTAGCTCTTGTACTGGAGGAGACAGGAAACAGTCAATCCCTATTTGCAGTTAACAGTCAAGACCATGACACACACATACCACATTCAGTCATCTTTTTTCTTACCTGAAAAGGAGAGTGAGAATTGTACTATTTAAGGTATAGACATATGTTAGTTTAATAAAGAATAACAAAAGTTTCTTCATTGTCTTCTATGTTTTTCCTAATAATTGCCAAAATTCATTTTGTTTTTTAACCACTCCTAAACACTGACCAGATGTTTTCTGCTAAGTATTGATTATAAACTCAAGATCTTATTTCTGACAGAGCAAGTCAGTTGATCATTCTATATGTAAAGTTGATTGTTTTTTTTCAAGTGTATTTCTTCCATTTATCAACACCGATTTTCATTTTCATTAGTCATTTTTCCCTAGTTATTCTGGAGTTTCTTATTATCCTGAATAACCTGAATGCCTTGAGTAACACAGGTGACCAAGTACCTCCACTACCATTTGCAATCTTATCCAGAAGACATATGTTGAATAGAGTTGGTCCTGATGTAGCCTGAGACATTTCTAATTCTTTTCTTACCCATTGTGAAAGAAGAAAACTTGAGAAATACTGTTCTCTGTAAAGCTCTTCACTTTTCTTACAACTGAAATGAGTAGATTTGTTTTGTTAACTCTATGATATACTTGGAAAACTCTGTTGACATTTGAATGTCCAGTTTATTCCTCTTGCTATCCAATGGGTTTAGGTGTCTTTTAAGGTACCCAAACTGCTCTGACTAAACTGCTCTTCCAGATCTATAACGAAAGTTACTTATAGAGCAATTTTCCTAGCAAGGAAGTGACAGCAGTCTGTGAACAAGATTTCTTACCTCACTTATGTCCATATCAGGCCATTTTATGGCAAAAATTGAGCCTGTCAAGATAACAGGAACAGCACAATTAGAGGTAATTAGCCCAGCAGGAGAGTCATTGCCACCAAGGTGTCTGGGAGGTTGGCAATCTGAGAAAGGTCAAAATAGTCACTTTAAATGGATATATAATTTGCCTATTTACATCACAAGCTCTTTTGGGCTCAGAGAAAGTCAAGTACAATGACCTCTTTTTGGGCCTTGGAGTGCTAGAATGAAAAAATGCAAACATATTTAATGATAAATATAATGATAAAGGTGACCCCAGTGAGGAATTTGAGTTAGGTGAGGAGGATATTTTCTTTCAGGGGCCATGAACTTAGTGTAGACATAATAGACTGAGTTTCAGGAGCTCATAATCACTTTAAAGGAATATTTGATTATGGATTATGAGGCTTGGCCTTGTTTAAAAACAGCAGCAGTCACAGTTTTCATACCTCGAGCACAATGGGGTAAGTACATACTTGTATTTACTCCTAAACTGTTAGTGTATTAGGTTAATTGGACAGTAAAAGACATTCCTTCCCTTATGAAAGTTCTGCTGGTTTATATTTCAAGTTTGGCATCTCGACCCTGGGTGTTGAACTTTGGTTCTTTCCTGTCCCATGACAGTATGTAGAAGCAATATGAGCAAGTACAGTTTAACCCACTTGAAATAATCATACTCAAATTGTGAGAAGTGAGGTAGTTATTCACAGAGAGAAAACCCACATTAAAATGCATATTTAATGCTACCAAGTATTGCAGACAGCTCTATCATCTGTCATTATTGGCCCTTCTCAAATTGGGCATCTTTCTCTTTGGTAGGCAATGGGATTACTCATGTGAGAATGACTCATTTGGAAGCAGTGACCTGGCCCAAGTCCTCTGGCATCACTTAACTTTCATGTAAGTCCTTGTACTCGATGGATTCAGTGTGACTAATGGCTGCTGAAAGCTGCCATCTCGTTCAAAACTCTACACCTGAAATGAAGACGAGCAGTTCTGTACTGGGCTAATAGAGATAACCTTGGGGAGTAGTTATGTACTAATTTCAAACATTTGAAAGAGGAACAAAAAAAGTATGAAGTTGCTACTGAAGTATAATTAAGATGGTGTTTTCAAGTACAGTGTAACCTTAAACTGAAGGAGTAAGAGAGTTAAAATGGAACCACTTACAAAGCAGTAAAAGCTCCACTGCATGAGGCACTCTGCGTGCACAAAATTATAGGATTAGAAACCATTCAGCCAGTCCAGTGTCTGTGTAGACAGAGGTTTCTAAAGGACTTTTTAAAGTGTTTTTCTACTGAATGAGGAGAGAAATGAGAAAAGAAAGACTGAGAAAGGAGAATATGCGTAGAGTGACAAGAGAGGTAATTTGGCTGAAGTAAATAGAAGTCCAGATCACCTCCTTCTGAAGCCTTTCATGAACTTGTTTGAACTTAGATAAAAAGAGTGAAGCTTCTTCTGTGGCTTTAGCCTATGCTAATTTTTATTCTTAGACCAGAGAAGTCTTGGGCTCTGTTTAAAAGTGATTTATATTTTCAAGCCATATTTCAAGCCATATTTCCATGCAAGCTGGAATTTTTTTTTTTTTTTCTGGTGAAAACTTCAAATCCAAAGCAGTGCCCTGTCTGCAGAAGTCTTGTGTGTTCCCACTTGCATACCCTGAACTCTACTGAGGATAACCAGTCCTCAGTGAAGCTTCCAGGATCATGTTTTAATTGTCTGTAAAGTGCTGAGGGAGGAACAGATTTATATGCACATATAAAGTTTGACTTTAGGAGAAGATTTGGGAAGATACTATATTTTTGAGTCCAAACCTGAAAATCCTAGGTTATGTTTGGTTAATGATTGTTTAAGGAATATAAAACTCTTCCCATAGCTCTAATTCATTACAACCAACAAAGTTGTCTATTACTCTCCATTAACTAATAAGGAAACCTTGAATAACCACCTTTGTTTTGCATAGCTCAATTTTAGACAAATATAGTTAGGTCAGGTTAATCCCACTGGAAATAACATGACATGTTATGATTATATAGCACATTTAAATTTTTTAAAAAAGTCTCATTTTATCTTTTTAAGATTTTGATCATGGAAAATATCACAAAAATAATTTGGTTTGGTTTGGTTTGGTTTTGTTTGGTATGGTTTGTTTTGGTTTGGTTTGGTTTTTTTTACTGCAACAGGTAACAAATGCATATACCAAGAGGAGAGGATTTTTTTTTTTTAATGTATGAGTAATAATAATAAAAAACAGAACAGATTTGGACCAATCACTGGATGGATGTGGAAAAGCTGTTAATAACACTATAGAGAAATCAGTAATACTTTTTACATATATCCATTTTCCTTTCTGAATACTTCTCAATCCATTAATGACCAAGGAAGACATAAAACAACATCCACTAGGGGATAAATATTTTAAAATGCACAGGTTCATGCCCAAGTTTTGTCTGATGCAATCTGTGACCCACTGATGCAAGTTTTAAATAATTATTAGAACATTATGAGAATTCCAGATTATTTGAAAAATGCTAATTGCTTAAGCAACTAATCTATCAATCCTAAACAAAATAACAGAAAGTATAACAATCGCTAGAATTGATAGAATTATGGTTAATTCTAATCAAGATGGATCTGTGATGAAATCTGCCTAAATGGCATAAATTCATGCTTTGGCGATCATATGTGTGAAGTTATAAATAATATAAATAAGAACAAATAAAATGTGGGAACCTAATAAATCTTACAAAATATTTTCAATGGGGAATCACCATCATGTTTAGGAATATCATGCTGTGTTCTGCATGCTGGCACTGAAAAATTAAGCTACTAAAGCCACTGAAAAATCCTAGAGGAAGTTCTGGAAAAGGAGACATTTTTTTTATTTCATGAGCTACCAAAATGGCAAATGACTTGATGACAGTATTTCCATATGATCAGGAAAGAAAATGCTGGGTAGCATTAGCATGGGAAATCCAGAACACAGTGCCAACGATTAACCAGTGGAATGTGTCGTTGCATCTTAATAGCTCTGCATTCAGATAGTCTGACTTCCTTTTCAGATGGTACAATTTAAACAAATACAACTTACTAGGCTCAGTATGGAAGTAAACTGGTGAAGTTTAACAATATACAGTATAAAGATGTCAGACCAAATGATCCAGTGGTCCCTGCTCACTTGAGACACAATGAATCAGCGAAAGAATTATGTTTAATGACTGATTAAAGCCATATTCAATGGGGAATCCAAACTTGAATAGCAGAAGAAACCCTGCAGGGATTCTCAGTGTGATATATTCTCTGAGATTTGAAGAGTCAAACATTTCCACCCAGGCTACTCCTTTTCTTGTTTGTGAAAGGATTTGGGCAGGAGGATACAGTAGGGGGAAAAAAAAAAAAAAAAAAAGGTGTAAATTAAACTCATCTGTGATGTTCAATTTCAAGAACTCAGAATTTTCCAGAAAGTTTCATAGATCACCACTCATTTATTTTGCTCTTCTCAATGTCCCCTGCGCAGCTGGAGTTCTGGAAGTGCTGAGATTTTTGAAGTTAGCCTCAAAAGTGAGAGTTTGGTGTTAGGGCCAGAGAAAATCCACAGAAGTCTGTCAGGCCAGAAAACCTGGAGGTTAGATAGGTTGACATGTTATTTGGACAGGAAACAGCTTGCTGTGGGGAGCTTCTGGTTTCTTTATATTTTCGGAGTTGTCATCAGAATCAAAACAGCTTGAAGCAGTGCTTATGACTCATTTTCAGTGTGGAACAAAGCCATAAGTTAAGTACCACATGCTATGAGTGTAACACATAACAGGCCCCTTAGCTACACAAAAAAGTTTTACCCAGTTTTCAAGTGTCAGTCGAGTTTTCCTTGTGCCTAAGGCTCTGTGACATCCAGACATTCGTAATCAGGTTCATTTCTATCCTCACCGTCCATTATAACCTGTCACTCTTCAGCTTCTTCACTTACTATTGTGCTACTGTGGATTTAATCTGCAGTTTTCTATGCACTAAATTTAAGGCCTAGCAGTTTTCATGTATTATTCACTTCCATTTGCTATACTTGTTAAACAGTATATGTTCATTGGAGTTAATAAATCACCATTCACTTTCCTTCTCACATTTCCCAGAACAGAGTTATTACTCAATCTATCTCTACCGACAGCAGCTTCATAGCTTCCACAGATTTCTCAGTATTCATGAAGCTATTTATCACTGTACCTGTCTTAAATATTAGCAAAGTAAGCTTGCTCGAAAGGCTTAAGCTATAATCTGTCGGAGGTGTATGTGGAGGCATATATATGTCTGCCTCGGAACTGTGTGAAATATCTACCTATCAGTTGTGTGACATCCAACTCAGGTTGGGTAATCAGAGGTTATTAATATACTTATCAGAGAATAATAGAAAGTAAGTTATTTTCCTTATATGTGTCTACAGATAAAGAAAGGACCAAAGTCTGAACACCATATTAATTTTGCATATCTGCTTTTGCTCTCATCCCCTCAGGAGCATATTACTGGAGTCAACAACCAGAGTGTTTGCCCTTTCTGTGCCTCTGAGAGGAGATGCTTGACCCCTTTTCTTCCACTTCTGAGGCTGCAGATAGGTGACAGAAGGTCAGGGCTGCCTAGGCAGACAGGTGCAGGCAAGCACCAGTGCATGCTGCCTGTGATTTTGGTCAGTGAAAAGTTACTGTTTCCATAATCAAAGCTGAGCTTCCAATACTGAAGGGAACAAATCCATCCTGACAGTGTTTTGCTGTGTGATCTGCAAACCCACTTCTTTAGGGCTGAGCTTCATTCCTATTTTCCATGTCAATTGTTTTTCTTTTGGCTTTATGAAAACATATCCTGTTCTGCTGCAGCCATTTAACTATATCACACAGACAATTTTTTCAGCTGTAACATGACTTTTCTTAACTTACTATTTCACTCACCTTTGTGTCAGAAAAAAAAATTATATCAATCTATTATATAAATCTCTGATGGGGTGCTCTCCTTTCCTCCTCCCCCACGTGATCTTTATTTCCCATAACCCTATTCGATTGATAACCACCAGTGGTGACCATAATGGATGGTATTTGGTCGTGGTAGCTGCAACTGGCTCAGGGAAGACCAATAACAACTCAATAGCCAAGGGCTACCTTGCTCAACTTGTTCCAACAGTGGAGGGCTTACTGAGCACGCATCGACTGAAATATGGCTAGCATGCAAACACAGCTATAGGTCAATCATCTTACTTCATAGTGGACAGCCCAGGGGCCGTTGAGCTCTCCTCCAATGACAGTGGGCTGCACACCAGGATTTCCCCTTGAGTCAGGACACATCTCAAGGTTACTCCTTGAGGTTGAGAGATTCCTTGCCACAATACATCCTTGATAAGTGATTAATAGTGTGCTAAACTGCAAAATCTTAGCTAAGTGATATAAAGGATTGATTGTGCATATATAAAATCCATTGGACATAGACTGTTGACCAAGTCAGGGACTAGGATTAGATCCAGCTGCACCTAGACTCCTCTCTGAGAAGGAGTTTAGAGAGCAAGGAGGTCACAAGAGGACCATGCAGTCCTGCACTCCCTCCCCTCAGCTGGTGAGGTGGGATGGGAGATACAACAAAGGGGGCATGGGATTAGGATGAAGGACAGGGATGGCTCACTCACCAGTTATGGTCACAGGCAAAACAGACTCAACCTGGGAAAGAAAAATCAATTTAATTCGTTGCCATTCATTCAAGTAAACTTAACAACCACGTCTTACAACAGTTTCCCCCACCCCTCTCTTCTTCCTGGGCTCAAATCACTTTGCTCCCGATTTCTCTGCCTTCCCTCTCACAGCGGCACAGAGGATAGGGAATAGGGGTTTCAGTCAGTTCACTGCTGCTCTTCCCGGCATGAAAGTCCAGGAACAAGATGTTCCAACTCAAGCTTCTCATGGAGTCACGGACCTCTTCGGACTCAGGCTGCAGATGGATCTTGGGACAAGCGCACTTCCTCACCTTTGCTCTGGCATCGAGCAAGTCTCAGGGTTTCAATTCAGTCACACTTGCCCTCAGACTCAGTTCTTCAGTTTCAGTGTGGAGTCCTTCATTGCCTACAAGTGTGTCTCTGCTGCGCTGTTGAACCTCCATGGGTTGCAGGGGACCTCGTCTGCCTTTTACTACTCCGTACAGTTGAACTGGGTGTCTGAGGTTCTCTGTCCTCCCCCTCATCCTCCTAAACTCTCTCTTTGTTTACGCCGACGGTCCTCTTTTGTTCAGGTCAATGGCCTCTCCTCCAGGTTCTCTCCACCTTATTCTTTTCAGGACAGTCCTTCCCCTCACAAATATGGATTTGCAGAGGCATTTCTCTAGTGCTCGTTGGCTCAGCCTGGGTTGGGGGTCTGCCTTGGAGCAAGGGGAGCTTTTGCTCTCACAAGGTGCCCCCCTCCCTAAACCCAACACAGGCATAGCCCCATTGAACAATGTTTCCTTATTATATTAGTCAAACCAACTCTTTGGAAAAAAAACCAAAGAACTAATCAGAAAGCTTGGACTGTTTCTTCAGAACACAAAGGATTTTTTTTCAAAGATTATTACCTTGGACTTTTATAATTAGATATAATATTTCTTCAAAGTAGAGCAATGACATTTCACAAATCTAAAGAATGACAAATTCAGTTGAGTGACAATTCAAACAGCTGACTTTTAGTTCCTAAAAATCTGTCCCATTAATATGACAAAAAAACCCAAAACTGAATAGAAACCTTTTAACCAATGGAAGGAAATAATAATACTAAATCTTGGCTTGAAAAGAAATATAGCCAACTGTATGACCAATATCACTAAAATGAAAAAATATTTTTAAGCACAGGATGTTAGAATGATCGTGAGTGAATTGTTTAGGTCCAGTTCATCAAAGTGCCTCATGTGCTCCCTAGGTTACTGACATTCAGATAACTAAATTGTTTGAGAAACCAGAGTATCATTCTTTCAAGAGGGATATACATAATAGCTACCTTTGCCTAAGGAAGGAGAACTACTGAGTCATCACCTAAAGTTTTTCTTCGGGAACTATGAAGTCAAGTAGTTTTACTAAGTAAGTTGTTTTGAATGTGATTCTGTGTGATTCTGTGAATAAGTCCTCAAAGCTCCACTTTTATGTCTGTGAAGTGAGAATACTACAATATTGTCCTCCTTCAAAATGGTGTCATGATAAATGTTGTCAGACTGTGGGATATGTACAACTCTGAAATATTTGGGACCTAAATCAGATAATATGCAGCTTCATTAGCTTCCAAAATAATAATAAAAGCAAAGGCAAGTTTTGAATTAATCTGATACATAGCACTCAGGGAATCCTATGTTATCTTGATACTGTACTGTCAGAACTTAGAGCATTTGAATCACAGAATGTTAGGGATTGGAAGGGACCTTGAAAGATCATCTAGTCCAATCCCCCTGCCAGAGCAGGAACACACGATGTACAGTCCATCAGTCACAGGACAGATGTGGAAGGTATTCATATTAGTTGATGGTACAAAACCATGGTATTTTTCTGCAATTATAAAATTCAGCAAGATTTCAGAAATTTAGAAATGGAATTTTCCCACCTTAAAGAATCAGTGTAATAATTTTGCCTTTAAAATTGTGGCTTTTGGAAAATTCTGCATTAATGTGTCTGTACTTTGTGCAGGAATGAACAAGGAAATTATATTCTTTCATTTTTTTATTACCTTTTCAAGTTCAGAAACTTGAAAAGATGTAAAATTATGCAAAGTAGGCATCCATTAATACATTCACAGGTGCTAATGCATAGATAGGTAACTACAGGGAAAGCAGGACTCATTACCTAATTTTAGGCATCTAAATTGGAAGACACATGGTTTAGGTCTCATGTAGTTAGTGGAAAAAGGTGGACACCTTCACAGAACAGTTCATGTAATCCTAAAGTAGATGTTCAAAGTAGTTGGGGCAGTAACATCATCCTTGCACAGCTAAAATAAGACAGATGAGTCCCATCTGAATAGGTGACACAGAAATAATGTCTCTATAGATATGAACCCAAACATAAAGAACAGTATTACCTGTGACACTCTAAAGGTGTCATCAGCCAGGAATTGATGCTATTCAAAGACACCGTTTCCTCTGTCTTTCTAAGGGTTGATAATAACTGCTGAGCAACAATAGCAGCAAATTATTTTTTCTTTTAATATTAGCTCTGTTAAACAAGAATGTTAGGACCAAGATCCCACCAACGTGGGGATCTTGGTCCTAACCAAGATCCCAACGTGCTGAAACATGTCCAAGGCAAATCCTGTGTATTCACACTCAAGGCCTAAGGAACCCACAGACAGCTGTAAAAGCAAATTGCTGGATCCCAGTTCTAGTATACAACCGAGAACAAAAAGCAGATGTTTATTTGCAATGGATTGACAAAGCCATAAGTAAATGTGCTTTTTCACATTATTCCTACAAAACTCCTCAGTTAGGCTTATGTATATGTATATGTATTCTGTCTATTATGAATGGGTTGAAACTGCTCTTTGACCAGACTAGGTTATCTTCAACTTGCAATTGCAATCTCGCAAGTGAAAAATTCAAGCACAGCCTAAATGAATTCCCTAGGGAATGGTGAAACTGCTGTGTTCAAGCATGCTTGGGTTATAAACTATCTAAACCACACATGTCGCTGGAAAGCAAACAGAAAGCAGAACAAAACAGAACATGCCATGTCTAAGGAAACTTCAGAACCACTCTTTTGAGGCCTACCAACACATTTAGCATTTGCAATGAAGCTTCCTGCTGTGTTCTGGTAGACTTTTAACTGAATGGTGACAGAATTTGATATCTGTGCCAATTTATTATCTATAGCCCCTTTGTTTCCAACTTCAGCCCTCATAGCAAGGTGACATTTTCAAAACAGTGTTTCCATTAGCTCAAATCAAGTAGTATCTTATTTCTGAAGTATCTATTTTAATGGAGATATTTAATGGCATAGTACCCTCCTCAGTAAAAATGACAATGACAGAAAAAGACCCTTATTCTACACTATATCACTTAGAAACAGAAGACAAGAATAGGCTATAAAAGCAGGATTCATGTGAAGCTTTATCTAGTTTATCACCAAAGAAGCTGGCAGGAGTGAGCCATCATACATTTCTAAAGAATATATTAGACCAGGAATAAAATAATGGTTATTGTTAAAAAACAGGTAAGCCTTTCACCCTGGCTAAATATTAAAACATAAATATTAATACTTAATAATTAATAAAATGTTGTATAGGAAGACAATGAAAAGTTACTTTCAAAAGAAGCAAAAAATGACAACTGGTTGGGTTTTTTTTACCGATCCTTGTACTGCATATTACAAGCAAAAAATAAAGCATTTAATCAGCTCTTAATAGACTGAATTGTAATGCTTTAATATTGTGGAAAAATAAAAACCCAACTATGCTTCAATATTAAGAAAAAAAACCCAAACAAACCAATAGAACAGCTTGTGGTTACATTTTTGAAACCTATACTACAAATACAGCTCTTGGATAGATGTTCTAGTATCTCATAAGCTTTGCTTAAAAATGGTTCCATGGTTGGGGCTTTCATAATCTGTCTTTCAATTTCCTACATGGATTCTCTAGTGTCTAGTGGGAACTCATATTACTGTCTTCCCCTCATTAGTGGGTCCTCTTTCCTCATTCTCTAATTTTCTTGATATGTCAGACCTTCATAGCCTTGAGACCACTACCCCATCTGTAAAATTTGGTTGAAATAGGCCAGACAATTAAGAAGCAACTGGGGTGGGGTGGGGTGGGAGAGAGTGAGACAGAAAAATACAGAATTTCATACACACACTGAGTACATGTTTCATTTTCTTAAGAGTCTAACTGAGTTATGTGCTTGAGAGAAAGATTTAGGGCACTCATGCTGAACAGCGATTAGCTCCCTAATTTACTTGGCAATCCTAGAAGCCCAAATTTCTTATACAGAAACCAGACAGAAGTAGGATGCTACCTGTTGTGTGAAAGGGGTGCTTAAGCAATTTAGCAGGAAATAAACCCTGCTGTGTTCCAACTCAGCCTCAGATAACTGGAGGAGCTGGGGGCGGTTAGGCTTAGATCCTGAGTGATGCCCAATTGAGCACTAGGGGTCCAACAATGGCAGACTCATTCGATAGTGTGCTGCACTCCCATACCCACGATTTATGGAAACACATGGCTAAACCTGCAGAATTTAGAGGCATCCCACTGAGCACGGCTCAGTTGGGGTGACTGGTTACAGATGGATGCAGTTGGATGTGGCACTACCAGGCCAGATTTGTTTGATAGTGTCCTGCACAAGCTGTCCAGCCACAATCTCTGAACCCTCACGGCCTCATCAGGTGGTAGCTCGGTAAGAAATTGTGCAGCAAGTCTGTAAGTGAATAAAAGGACTTTAATAAGGCAATAGGAATAATACAGATTCGTATGGAATGTCAGTGATAATCTACCATCCGCAGAAGTATATACAAGCATTAAGGTCAGAAGTTACTAAAAATGTTAAGTTAGAAAGCAATACTATAGAGATTACCAAGTCTCTGAGAAAGTTCTCACGGCAGTATGAATCTTACCCAAAGGTTTCCCAATGCAGGGAAGAGAGGCTCAGCCCGCTGGCTGGTGTCAGGAGCCAGAGGTCTGTGATGGAGTTGTCCCTGACTGTGATGATATATTCCCTAATTTCCCCCTTTTTTTGGGCCAATTTTATATTATTTATTTACCTACAAGATGGAGTTTGAGTGACTCTAGTCATACCTTTACTGTGACTGGCAAAATACACTTCCATTTCCCTTTAAAGGTAGAAGTTACCAAAACTAAGAGCGTAAGTCTATAAGGGGGAAGGAAGGGGGGTCAATGAGCTGGAGTTATGTTTTTTGTGTAGCTACAATTCAAGGTCCACAAATGAGAGGTGCTTGTCTAAGGGGTTCCATCTGTCCAGTCCAGGGTTGCAAACAGACAACACATCACCCCCATGGTGCCAAACTGCATCAAAGCAGCATAAGAGAGTCAATGAACGGGCCTCCGCTCGTTCTCCTCCCCCATTTTTGATAAGCAGATCAGCCTCTGAAGGGGGGTAGCCTTGGAGGAAATTCTTCACATACCAGCTGTTTTTTTTCCCCTGGGATCTTCTTCAATGTCATACCTTTTCCCTTAGTGTGTGGACACAGCCATTTTTTGATTTTTAGTTACCTCCAGTAATTACTCCACACTATCAAAGGGAGATTCAGGGTATTTACATCCATTATTCAGAATAAACAGTGAAAATACCAGCCCTTCTGCACTCAAGCTTCTTCATATGTGATTTTCACTGTGACAAAGGTCTGCAAATCTCATTCACTGCATATCTTGCAACTTCTTCATCAAATGAAAGGTGGGTCTTAAACTACAGCCTATGCAGTACATAATCATAATCCATTTCTTGATTAATATCTATCATTTAGAGTGTTTCAAGAAGTAAAGTGATGAATTTGATGAAGTAGGTAGCACAAGGTCACCATTATGGAAGAGATCCATCCTGAATCATCTGGAGGTTGAAGTGGGAATTTATTCATAGGTTAATCTAGAAATAGTAAAGCTAACATTTCCTCATTTCCCACTATATTTTCTACTGTAAGTAAAAATAAATATAACAACTAAGACCTTGATTATAATATGGAATTTAAGGTTTTAAACCCAGCATCTCTACTAAGTTAACTTTAAAGATGAAGCAGACTGAAAAAAAATATCAGATAGACATGGGAATCTTTGGCTGATGTAGATCAGCCCAATTTCATTTAGAAAGTTGAATCAATGTAAGCTTGTATCAGAAGATTTGTAAATTTAGTTTTTGCTTTTCCTGACTTATTGTGATTTTAATCTATTCTTGGTCTATATTTCATTAGATTAAACAAGAGAAGTAGTAGCTCCTCGAAGAGATCAAAAAATAATTATTCATAATGCCCAGTGAAAACTAAGAGTTAAAAATCAGGTACTGATTATCCAAAGAAAAACTCACTATACAAGTGTACCTATATGCTGCATACAAATTGTGCATGCACCCTTAGAGTTGTGAAAAAATCTTGACAGACAATTGCTCATTAAAATCTGATAATTGTAATCAGAGTTCTTTGACTCCCTCTAATTGGCAACAACAGAACCAAAGTAATCTGTGCTTTTGGCATTCTGTCTGTCTAATGTATCTCATAAGAATTAGAAAGCAATATATAGAAGAAAAAATGCTTTATTAGTTATAGGATTTAAAAGACATCAATTAACTTCTTCAAACTCCCCCTTTTTTCCTTTAAAAATGAGGTAATTTGTTTCCTTGATGTGTGAGCCATCATCAAATCTAAATTCACAGCAAGAACACTTCTGAGATAGCCCAAACTTATCATGAGGTTAATGAACCATTGCACTAGTCCGATCAAACCCATTTGTCAATGAATAAAATTGCTCATTTGTTATCTTGCAACATAGTTTGGAATAAAACTGCCAAAGTAAGAGCTTATTTATGTTTCTTTTTAGCAAAGATTGCTCCTTCAGATTGTAAAATGCATGTATAATAGGTCAGTAATGTAAGGAGATTTTATTATTTTACAGCAGAAGTCACATATTCAGTCTGAACCAATTTCTGATTTTTGGAACATAGATGTTATGTGAGAGCAGAATTGGACCTACAATATTCCAAACAATTTCTATTGTGAGGCCTACCAAAACAATTTAATACAAGATTGTGTAGGGTTATGCTGCCTAGAATCTTTCAGGGAAAATCAAGGCTGAAAATTTAAACATAGCAGGTCAATATTATCATTCTATAATGCTACTTTCTTATTCTTCCATTTATTTATTTAACTAGTTTTTATACATGATAACCACAATTTAAGCTGGATGCAGTATATCGAAATCTGAAGGTTCCAGGTTTAGGGAAATTTACTGGTAAATAATCATTGCATTAATCACAAGGTCTTTGCTGCTGTTAATCAGAAGACAGAGGAGCAATGAAAGTAGAGAGAGTGACATTTTCTGTTATGCAGAAAGCAATGATAGAGCGGTCCTCCCCATTGACACTGGCCATAAAGATGTGAGCAAGCACTCTGGGAAACAAGTGGTTCAGAAGCTGAGTAATGACAATTCCATCCACAGAAATTGCTGCCTCCTTCAGTCACAGGTGAATGCGTCTTGGAAGTTTGGACAGAGGATAGAAACAAACCAAGTAAGTTGCTTTGAACCCCTATGCCAGAAAAGGTGAAAAAGGCAAAAGTGTAAGACATTTGCTGTGGAGTACATTTTCGGATTAACTCACCTGAAATTTGAGAAAACTTTAGGAAATATTGCAAAACCCTTCCTGTCTCATACGGCATTTTGTTGTAAACCGAACATTCACAGGGCTGAGACCTGGTCAAGTGACCAGAGCTGCAACATGAAAGTCCCATTAGATCCTGAGTGTGTGGGGTGGCCCATCCCGTGAGTAGAGCAGTCAGTGTGCCTATGGAAAATGCAGGTTCAAGTTTACATTTGTTCATATGATATGAAAAGCCTCCAATATCACCTGGATATTTTATGTAATTTTCTCTGTCTCTGGAAGGATCAGTTCTGTGAAGTAGAAACAGAAAATCTGTAAGGGATAATAAAAAAGTTCCGTACTGTTCCAACAAAGACCATTAAGTGCAAGACAGTGTTTCCACTTACTGTCTATTTACAGCTTGACTACCATGGCTCATCATCAAATGCTCCTTCATGGGTGTAACTTGTAGCAGAATATGGGACATAGAAACTTCCCCAAAAAGAGCTATCCAGCTTTTAGTCTTACAACACACTCTTATACTCACCATTCTTGCTTTAAGTTCTTGCTTTTAAAATTTCACTTTGTGAGTAAGTTTTAAATTCAAATAATAAATAACAAAGCAAATAACTTTTCTCAAGATTAATCAGCTACATTTTTCAATGTAGAAGTAAAAAGCATTGAGTGCATGTGCTCCTAAAACCTACCACATCCTCACAGTTTCTTATGACGGACAAAAAGATAAAAATTGAATACCACGTTTTTGAAATCATGTTTCCTTATATTTCATCCCCAACAATTTCCTATTCCTTCACAGATAGTACCCAAGATTTTTTTTTTTCCATTATTTGTTCTTTCTAAATATTTCTCTGCCTTACATGTCTTATTTGAAACATAATTGTCCAGGGAAGAGTTACTTGGGAAAACTGTGCTAGCTAGGCAAGAAAATGAAGGCAGAAAGAGGGTGAATGCAGAAAAGCTGGTATTGACGTGGTTCAAGGAATAAAATAAGTCTTCTTGAAAGGTTTCTGCTGGAGAAGGTTTTTTCCCCCTTTTGTAAGATGATACCTGGGATGTTCATGCCCTCATAGAGTTGTATTGAGTATACCAGTTCTGTATCAATACCTTTATTATGGGACTGGATGTTTTGATGTGGAAATTCTCCATCAGACATCAAAAGTGAACTAATTGAAATGAGTGAAATACAACAACCTTGTGTGAAGGACCTATGTTCAATTTTTACTTATTGCTTCAGATAATAAATTAATGGTTCCTAAAATAAAAAATATCATTTTGGCAACACTGTTCTGATTTGTTTGTTTTTTGTGGGCTCAAAATCGGATTCAGTTACAAAAATAGAATATACCACCTAAAACTCTTTCAAATATGTTTTTGACTGTGTACCTGTCAGAGAAGCACAAAAAAAGGGACAAAATAAAAAATATAAAGGCAGTAAAAATGTAAACAAATTATGTTTTTTATAGACAAAAAAATTCAGAAGTCATAAAATTAAAAGAGATTGATGTGATCATCAACTCTTCTTATAACACAGATGCATGCGATTTTAAGAATTTGTTCTTAATCAAAATGTAGAATAACTTGTGGATAAATATATGTAGTATTCACAGAATCACAAAATTGTATTTCTGATAATGGAGATTCTCTAGCAATTTACATTAAATCATTGTAAGGATTAATCACCTTTACTATTAAAAAACATTTCTTATTCTCATCTTGACACTTCAACTTTCCACCAGAGGACCTTGTAGTATCTGATATTATGAAGAGGCTGTTAAAAAAGCATTACTCTTGCTCACTTGTTCTTATAGATTGGGATCAAGTCATCCCTTGAAAATCTTATTTATAGTATAAAGACTTTGATCAGCTGACATTTTTCATACTCAGGCTTGAAGAGAAAAACGGATAGGGCAAATAAGGAGTTATCTACTCTCAGGAGCAGAGCTGTGCTTGAAATAGTCAAGGACAGGATTTTTCAAAGCAGTCTTCAGGAGTTACCTAACCGATTCAGCTGGAGATGAGTGGCTCACTTTTTGGACCTCTTTGAAAATCCGAGTCAATTATCAGTGTTTGTACAACAATTTGAGCTTTCAAGGTGTTCTAAAAAAAAAGGTAAGTGTGATGATAGTTTGTATTAAACACAGCTTGTAAATTATATAAATCACACTTTAAATCCCTGAACAGATTGATCGTGTTCTGGGAGTTTTCCCTCTAGGACATGTATAATCAGATCAGCTACAACTCTATACTTCATAACATAAGCTTATTAAGCAGATCACTGAAAACTACAAAGTAAGAGACTTTGAAACTGACCCTGAAGTAAGGATCTATGAGTTTCACCTTACTTTCAGCATAATGTTTAAAACACATATCAGATCTGATGTCTTTAAGTGCTTCTGGTAAAACTAAATGATTGTACTTAAAGGTAATTTAGGTGTTAATAATTCATGATCTTCTTAATAAAGATTGAAGAGGAAAGGACTGTCCCACATTGCTACTCTTCCTGAAGAAAAAAACACCACAGGTAGCCGTTAACTGGTGACCAACAGCTCCCTCAAGGTCTACAAGCTTCCAAACTGAGTCTAACAAGTAATGTATGGAGTTAAAACTCAGGTTGTTGGGAGAAAAGAGAAAAAGATTTGCATAAATAGATTATGTCAAGTTATTATTATCCTATAGCTTAGTTTTAAAAAGTGTTAGTTACTCTACAATGCCACATAAGTGACTAATTTTCCAGTCTTTCTCTGACACTATCATTGTTGGAAGAGGCATTGATTTGGTAGTGTTTCGGAGGTGTTCTGGGTCTCTGGCATGCCTAAACAGTATTAGCTTTTTGGCTTTATCAGTTCTGCAGCAGATGTGCTGACATCCTGAAAGGAAGTTAACATTAGTAATTTGTGTGCAGTGCAATAAAAATGATTACAGATGAACCAGAATACAGATATGGAAATATATCTTCATAATTAGTGTTACGTTAACACTAAAAGGCTTTAAAGGTTCCCATTATGCTAGATAAATGCTAGCTATAGTAGGAAAACCACCATGTCACCAGAGCTTCAAGTAGATCATGCAACCGAAGTGGGAAGAATAGAGGCATAGAAAGACAGAAAGGAGGTCTTATCTCTTTCTTCTGATTGAAATAATTCTTTCATTAAAGTTCTCATATCATTCTAACTAGGAACATAATCAGTGACAATTTCTGATAACAATTGTGCACACTTTTCAGAACCATCTCATAGACAAGGCATTTTTGATTGCCAAGCTACTAAATCACCTTGTTTCGAAAGTTCATGTCTTATAACTGCAGTTACCACAGGAACATCAGGAGGTGCACCCGGTCCTGCTCTTGGCTTTGGGATGTAATCCATGCACATTGGATACATGCCAACTCCTTTAGAGAGGGGTTCAGTTTCCTTGGTTTCAGGAGACGAGGAAACTGGACTCCTTCCCTTAAAGAGGGGTTCAGTTTGCTCAACCTCAAGATCCAAGGAAAATAGACTCCTTCTTATTTTTGATGCAATAGTATTTTTTCTTTGATTTGTCCAATTATACCAAATATATCAATAATCAATATCTTGACTTCCAGAGTCTTCTAAAATTAATCTCAAAAATTTCTGCTTATGGGGTTTAAAGGTTCCTTTGGAAGACCACTTCACCATTTGGTCCTCCTCCTCTAATTCTAGCCAGGAATGGCCATTCCTCGGTACAACATTATCAGTCTCCTCTTCTGTAATGTCTGTGCCAAGGATATTATTGCAGAAGCAATCCCTCCTCACACCCCATCCTAGGCCTCCATCACTATTACTCCTCTGGCTTTATCTTTATTTTGAAGTAAAATATTAAACAAAATTCACATTGAAACAGAAAAAGTGAGAAGGAGCAAATAATTTTTGTCTTTGGAGGTGTTTCCTTTGATAAAAAACTTAGTTTAAATGCTTTTTGTGTTTTCTTCAACAGCCAGACGAAGCTGGTTGAGAAAACCAGCCTATTTGGGACATAAACTAATAACAGGCCTTTGTTTATCACTTAGTTTAAAAGTTTCTTAATCTAATGTTTAATAAATAATATCTGTTTCTTATGCAAAACCCAATATTTAATTAATAGCTTTTAACACCATTTAAGATATTTTCTTTCTAAAACCTATAAAGCTCTTGTGCTGGATTCCAACCTGAGGGCTTTCTAACACAGCAATCACTATTTTACATATGCTTCCCTAGATATTCTCATGATACAATTTCCATACTGCCTGCAGTTATATTCTAGAAACTACACTGCAAATTTGTATGTCTAGGAGCTACAAGGCTTACGGACGGCAGCTCATTCTTGCATAGGTAGGTACACTGTGCGCATCGTGAAAGAGTCATTTGGGCTTCTGTGACTTGTCATTTATAGCAGTGCTGGCTTCCATGTATAAAAGACTCAGTATTACAAAGGTTTGCAATAGGATGCTACTCAGCACAAGTACCAATATTTCTGTACCTAGTACTAAATATAGGAAAGACTAGTGGTTAAGTCGGGTCTTTCTCCACAGAGAGATTACTGCTAAAAATATTTTAAGATGCCACAGTAAAGTACTTTCTAGTAAGTTATTATTTTTTTTGATTGCATAATTATAATTTCTCATGGCCCAGCTTGTCCATGTTCAATTTTCCCCTACATTGCACATATGTGGTATAAGGCAACCCCTGTCCTGTATTTCCTGCAGAAATTTCAGTTTAAATACAGAGGACAGTGAATCCTGCAAACTAGCTATCGCAAGTGTACTACTTATATAATTCTCTTCTTTTTGTCTTTTAGTTACTTAAATTATGACAATTATTCAAATGATAACAGTTAAAGGATTATACTTGTCCAATCATTTTTTGGACCTAAAATTGGGTGATACTGTAATGACAGGTAGAATTTGTTCTTCCTGCTACTGAAATTAGGAGAAAAGCTTGACATGCAACCTTGAACAAAAATTATCCATGTCTTGATCATTAATGGACTGAAGTCATTCTCAAGAGAACTGTGCCCAAATCACCAATTCATATCTGTATCTTTTTCATTTAAGTTTGTTAGCCCATCTTTCACTAGACATCTATCTAGCTTGTACTCACCATTCCTTCAGAACTTTATATCACTACAAAACCACACCTTACACACAGTAAAGTTAAATGGAAAAGTTCCAGAATAATTAGATAAGTACTTTTCAACCAGTTGAAGTTAAACAACAACAACAACAAAAAAAACACAGCAAAAAAAATGCACTTACATTAGAATGTCTCACTTGTTTGTATTTATAAATAAGCTACAAATTTTCTCCTAATCCTTAGAAACTCTCATCTTTAATAGGAAATTGTTGGAGTTTTGTTACAGAAACACCTTCACAATGGTAAAATGCTTATAGGCTCTAACTCCATTCTACTTGACAATAAACACAATGGGGGAAAACCCTGGCTCCATAGAAGTCATGGATGAAGATGTGGGAATTTCAGCACCCTACAGTTCAGAGTAATTTTGCTGACCTCACTGTAGTAATGGTTCACGCAGTAACGTTTGCAAATAAAGGTAAGGTTTCTGAGTGATGCTGGTAAATGAGGCAACTAAAATGTTTGAAATTACTCTGCTAAATAAAATTCTTGCTATTGAAAAGCTTTTAAAATACATTAACTGATCCTAGTTAGCAAAGAACGATAGAAAATAAAGTTACAGAGACAATACTCACAGTGGCAATGGAAATAATAATAAATTTCTAGGTATAGATATCTTTTATTAGACTGGTGGTTTAATGGTGTCCAACAGACTGGCGTTAATTAATTTATTTTTTTCCCCCAAGTGACATTTACAATCCATATATAGAAACAAAACAATACTTCAATATTAACTGAGAGAATTGTGCATTTCTGGGTCAACTTGATCCTTACACCTGCGTTTAGCTCAGCGACCTTCTATGGATTGCTTGTGTTGGTTAAGGGGAGCTTGTGAAAGAAAGGAAACAGAAATATTCTTAACAAGTAAATGTCTGAATTATTTCCCCACTTTCATTTTGTAAGTATTTTATAGTCAGACCTTTCAATTTTAGAAATTCTGGATATTTTAAATATTTTAGATATTTTATAGTAATAGAATTCAGCATCTAAAGTCCTCTCTTTCCTCCATAGAAGAGGATATAAATTTTAATTTCCTGTGTCCTTTCTGGAAATATTTTTCCAAGAGACCGAGTTGTCATGTTGTTCTACAAGGCTAAATTACATTTTATTCTCTGACATGTTGCACTGGCCAAGACTGCTCTGCTTGCTTTATTGATCTTTTCTTTACAACGATCAACACCAAGTGGCTTTTACATATATAACTGCTTGTAACAACTGTGAACAATTGTTTCTTCAACTTGAAGAGAATATAAGTCTAACTAGATTCGTAGTCTCAACTATTGTGCTGCGCTCTTGTAATACTGTAATAGGTGTTCAGTTTGGTGGTTTACAGAGGGCTAAAAAATGTAGAAGCTCTATATGGAGTTTCTTGGGGGAAAAAGTGGATTTTTGATCAAACATTAAAGAACATAGTAATATCCTTGGCATAGGTATAGAGTGGTTATTTGGCACAGTTGGACAAAAGTAGTATTACCAATCAAAAAGTATTTATAAGTATGAAAGTTATCTATGGAAGTCATGGGTAGCAATTTCTTTTCTTATGTTTCTCACCCTGGTTTCTGTTGTGCTGGAGTAGCAACAATCAGCCTGAGTCGAGCCTGTCTGGGTTTCTGTGCCAGTTATAGAACTAGGGATGTTAATTTATTACCTTGGAAGTCAGTTCTCAAGCATTTCCAGATTTCACCTAGAGGAACTGGCAGGCAATATTGGGCACTGGTGGAGCAAAACAGTGGTGGTGAGAACAATGAAATCGTGTCATTTGTGATCTGTCTCAGGAATTTAATAGATAGAAAAGGCTCAGGCAGCCAGACATCTTCCTGCCACATCATGCATTTCCTTCATGCGTTGCCAGTAGTCAGGTAGCCACTAGAAAATCAAGCCAGCAGATAGTAATGATTATTGTCCATTCGTGATGCATTGGATCAATTTAAGAGCACAGTTATCAAAGCTATGATAAAATCAACCCCTGGAGTAATCTAGTCCCTCTTACAATTCTGATACTCCCTGATAAAGAAAATACAGTATGAAACAAAGGGGAAAATTATGAAACATATGATGGACAGCAGGCTAAGGGAATAAATTTATTTTGCAATGGCATAAGGAGTACAGCATGGTACAATAATGATGCAAGTAGTGTGTAATAACAAAGATGCAAGCAGCATTATTTTGAGTTATGACTGTACTTTATTTTGAAATGAAGGTAACACTGTCCAGTCATGGCTAAACTGGATTCAACCCAGCCATCCACAGAAGACAGCTTCTACCATAAGCAGTTATTAATTCCCTTAGCCATCTAATCTTACTTTAGAAGATTTATCTAAAAACAAAACAACCTCGCTTAAGGCAACTTTGTGTTTTAAGCAAAATGGAGGTATTAACAAACCATGTCCTTTTTTTATAATACAAAGAGCTTTTCATTCAAGCCAGAGTTTTGACAGAGAGACAAAGTATTTGTTCAGTTGTGAACATTTAATGGATATTTGGTATAGATAGAATCTAATTTGTAGTGGCCTTTAGGTTTTATAAAGTTTCCCTGATTATTTCTTATGAAACTAACTTCACTAGTATGGAGATTTCACACTGAGATGTAAAAAGAAGAGCCACTGATTAAGGGAATACTGCAAACAATACTTTTGCCTTATAGCTATTTTATTGCTCACCTGTGGTTATGGAGATTTTTCTACTTCTCTTCTGAAGTATTTTGCAAAAGTCCTAACTATATTGCTCGTTGCGTTAATGGGCTTGCTTACTCATCATGGTTTGGAGAACAACAAAGGAAACTGCATATGTCTCAATTTATACTGCAAATGGAACAAATGTCTTCTGTAAGTATAAAAGGATAATTTCTTTTAAAGAATAAAGCCCTTTGAAACCAATTAATAGCTGACCTACATAGTAATGCACATATCTCCATGTTTCCTCCTTCTTTTCATGGAAGTGATTTTTCAGTAGCAGAAAAAGAGTAAATAAGTATGTGTGATCATCTACTTCTACAATAAAGATTTTGAGGTTAAATATGTAAGCATTTTTGCACCATTTCCATAAAATTAAACCCATTTTATCTTTATAACCTGCTACAACAGTAGCTGAAGAAAATAGGCTGCAACAAATCTTTCTCTGCCTAACAGCTTCCTTGGTACCTTTGTGCAATGTACAATGGCCAGTGTGAAACTGAAAACATACAAACAGATCCTTTCCTTATAAAGATCCAAATCCCCAAAACATTTGTGTAGCTGGAGGCAGTCTTGGTCTGTGATCCTTCAACACACAGCCAGGGGAGTTATATGGAGGCTCATGGGGAGCAGCATTGCACTTGCACAACATTTTGTTTATTGCAGCATCCTTATACCATTACCATCCTTGCTTATGTCTCCTGATGTGTATCATTATTATTCTTGCTTACAATTCCTGACGTGAGAAAAGAAACTAAGAAATATGAATTATGGGTTTAATAAAACATAGTAAGTATATTGGGACAGAAGTAGTCTGTTAAAGGGATTAGTAACTGTGTTAGCTGGTTTAATGACTGCACAATCAAGGAACCAAAGCAAGAGAGGCCTAACACTGTATTGTACATGCACCATGGAAGAACAGTAAATGGTAAGATATTGTCAAACGTGTGCACTGTATGGCCACTGAAAATAAGGTTACTCTTGTTTACCCTAAAGTGTGAGGTAATCACCTTGCAATTAACTGGAACTCTTGAGTGATCTTAACAGAATGCACTCACGCTATAAGAAGTCTACCATGAATCCCTCCCTGAAGTTTATTTTTATTATAAACACAGTTATGTACAAAATGTTGCAACCAGGCTCAAACACTTACGTAAGATGGTATGTAGGTTGATCAAGAAAAATATCTATTCTGTAACACTGAGACTAAAAATCCCAATCAAATGGCACAAAAATTAACGACCAAATCAGAGTTAATGTCACTCCTCAAAATACTACATAGAAAAAGAAAAGTTACAGAATAATAGTCACATTAAAAAAAAAAAAAATCTGCATTGGTTAGGAATAACTTTAGGCTGGAACTTGAAAGGAGGGTGCTAACCATCAGAGTCATGAAGTTCTGCAACATCTCTCCAATATGAAAAGAAGAGTTAATTTAAATTACTTTCAAAATAGAGTTTATTAGATTTATGGATGAGATAATATAAAATTCTTGTCAGAACTGGCAGGTGACTGGGCTCACTGATCTAGTCCTACATCCCAGTGGGGAAAAAAAAATAAAAAAAAAAAATCCAAAATTTATCTCTCTCTGCCTGTTATGCCCTGATTGGGTCTAACTGAATGCTTTTGGTACTAAATCTCGTCAACAATTTCACAGTATCCTTGTGTTGTTTTCTAACACCTGCTAAATGAGTGACTTGGAAATAAACCTGTTATACAGTCCAGAGATGTACAGATGAATGTCATTAAGAAGACAATTCATAGGCAAAAGGAAATTTATGTGTTGGCACTGTAGGCAGAACAATCAAACCATTATTTCCTGTAGTATATGTAAAGATATTAAAACTGATATGGCCCTTGTACAAGACAATCCCTTAGAATTTCAATGGGACTGTACAAATCCATACTCTTTATTCTGCCCATTTGTAGAGAGGTGACTACCCACAGTATAAACTAGTCCTTTATTCTTAGCTTCTTGCCTTGCTGCTAACATTCTTTGTTCTGTAAATGGAGGCATATTTGACAATTAGGCTGCACACTTCCTTCTATTTCAAAGGGATGCAGCCCTGCCAGCTTTGTATTTGCATTATATAGCCTTCAAATAAAATTTTTGGATCACTGCTCCCTGAGCTTATTTTCACTTTGAACCATTGTCTCCTCATTTACCCTCCCTAATATTATCTGTAAATTATTCTTTTGACATTTCGTGTTATATGAAACCATTACTCACTGTCAGTGATGTCTACCTTATTGAAATGCTTTCTCAGACATTTGCTGCTGTGTCTCTATATAGCTCTCTTCTACACTGGATTATTAGTAAAATTAAATAATAGTATTTTCCATTTATAAATCAACTTATATGATACCTATATATGGCTATGTCTGTATCAGCTGCAGAAGTAAAATGCAATAATTATTTTATAGATTACAGTAATGCTACTTAGAAACCAGGGTAGCAGTTTTCAACCTGCAGACTCTGTGAGTTGCTTCTGCTTCATGTACAAATGTTAACTAAGAAAAACAAGTTCATTTTCTAAGCTAATATTCTCTGTACATTAACTCTGGTGTTTTCTTGGAGGTCCATAAAAAAATCCAGTACCATTAATTTAACAGAAAATATAAAAAGGAAAGATTAATCAAGTGGTAACTGAAGGAAGAAGCTTGTGTAGGCCAAAGGCATTTGAATAAAATCTCAGTGAATACTAAACCTGTGAGCAAGCAGTAAGGGATCTCTGAAGTCTGAACTGTTCTAAAAATTGCATTTACATTTCTTCCAGAAAACCGTGCCACCAGTAGAACTATGCTTCATAATATCCTTCTTTTCCAGCTGTAATTCCTAGATGCCAAAACAAAGTCATTTTGGGTTAACTCCTTAAAATTTCTTCCAAAAGTAAGGATTAGCTGGAAGTTGTTTTAAGAGATAACAGACAAAATTCTTCATGTTCTTGTCCTCTGCAATATCTGGATTATAAGTATAGTTTGTTCCATATGAATCCTTGAAATATAGGTGTAATTTGTTGACTTATATAAGATTGATACTTCAAGCTCCTACCTCTGACTAGCATTTTAAACTAATATGAAAAGCTATATTACGTACTCACCACTCTCCCATTTTGAGGTAGCTAATGGGAAAGTAGGAAAGTGGTAAGGTAGACATGGAAACTATTCATCCAGGGGAGTCCAGGACTTTACCTACGCAACTGGTGTTACATGTGTTAGACTCACCACTCCAGAAGGGAAGAGTAAGAGATAGTATTTATTTGATTTGGGAAATGCGATCTCCTTTACACAGCTTCTCATTTTCCTTTCTGCTCACAAACATCGGAAGACATGAAAATAAGTGTTTCCAGTAAAAACTGACAATGAAACTGTATAGTATCTACGTACAAACTGTTAATACTCTTACAACTGCTTTAAAATTGTTCAGCAGAAATAGCTGATGATGAATACATCAAATCTAGTACATTTTAATAGAAAACACAATGTCCTACAAGTGTAGCTAAGATATTTCAATGCTTATTTCCTTAAAAATGTGTAGGGCTTGAAAATCTCAGAGGGAAATATCAGCATGATGTGTTGTGGCTGTTGCTATGGTAACTATACTTTTTGCTTTTATTCAATAACAGTGTGAACTAGCTCTTAAGCCTGTGCAGCAACACGACCTGCTGAAGACTAAATTACTAGGGTTCTACATACTTATACACATTTTATTTTTTTGTTATATTTTGCCCCTCAAGAGTAAGAGAATTTTAAGATAAAAGCATAGATTTTGACCAACGGAGTCCTTTCCACTACTTGCTTTCTCACTGTCTGGTTCATAAAAAGATGAGGTAGGCTGCTATGAAAAAAATAGAAGGGTCTTCATCAATCCAAAATTTTCATCACTTTTTTTGAAATAACAGTAAGGGAAGCCTGATTTTCTAACATAGTAAAATTCACTTGCATTTAATAATATTTTTCTCAAAGATTACAAAAAAAAAAAAAAAAAAAAAAATCTGCACTGAATCGCTGCAAGATGCATAAAGAGATTTTTTTAAAATATTGACTAGTAAACGAGATATACTTATTAATGTATTCTTTGTCTCACAGCACCACATATAATCTCCATTTGAGACTGGGTCCACTGAACACTGCACACAAACACAGAAGAAGAGCTTGTCAGAAAATCTTTAATTGCATAACTTCAAGACCTCTTTTTTATTGGCTTATCTTTCAGAAGTTAGAGGAAAGGAGAAGGACAGCAGTTGCAGGACCTGAGATGCAGGTGTTTACCAGTACTGGAGGGAATGAACTGATCAAGTGAAAGACCACATGCACAAAACATGGACTTTGATGCTCTTGTTTGAGTCCTTTCTCCAGCACTGTTTATCACCTTGTAAAACTATTTCTTTGTGGGATATGTAAGACATGGTATCGTAACTTACACTAGAGAAAGGAAATGTGAAGGAAAGAGTTTGGGAATACTACAGAAATATGTCTGCGCTGCAATGAATGGATACCCTCTAGTATTTGCCACTCTCTAGTAAATCACAATGTCATTGTCAGTGCTCATAATGGGAATTATCACATTTGTAAAGTCTCAAGGATTAGTATTCTATGCAAATAACAAGTAGAAATGTGATGGGAACCGTCAAACAGCTTATTTATGCAAGTTTCTTATTTGGAATGCAAAATAACCTTGCATCTTGCTTAGATATAACAAGAGCCTTGAATGTGCATGTGTGTATAGGTGAGCAAATATTATTCCTTTGGACAGCTTCAGTGTTTGTTTTCTGCCTTATATCCCTGTAGAAACCATTGTTATTTTTCCAGGAGAGAACTGGATTTTTTTGTCTTTTGTTTGACTGCCTTTTACAAAATGTTAGAATCACAGCAGTTTCCCATAGGTGCTCTCTCTCACCAGCACAGAAGTTTTTTATGGCAACCTGTTCTTCTTTCTTAGAAATCTAATTTTCCAATAAATTAAAATCTGACCCCCAAATCTTTCTATGCTCTGACCACCAGAAGTGGGAATCAAGTGACATAAATTTGTCTGTTTACAATATGGACTTCTCCATATGAACTTTGACTTTGAACATAATTGATGGAGATGAAAAACACT
>NW_010330806.1:191814-216691 GCF_000700745.2 Antrostomus carolinensis
CTGATTTCAAGATTATATAATTTGCACATTAGAGTCTCCATAAGGAGAGGATGACTGGATGTTTACATTATACAACACTACAGTGATTTAGATAAATGCCACCCATGTGCAGCAGGATTCTGAAAAGAGGATGAGTCCTGGAGTAATGTATGTTTAGTCAAGATTCCAAGAAAGTGAGAGACTGGGGCCCAGGAACACAAAAATGAAATACAGTCTTACAAAACAAGGCAAGTAAGATTCTGAGCCTTTATAACTTACCGAATTCACAGTATTTGTCTAATGTGTTCTGAGTTTTCCACACTGAGTCATCAATTAATGATAATATTCACCAAAAATGTGTTGACATTTTCCAACTGCACAACTTCTTCAGAATGTTCCTTAGAATTTAAACTGTAAGAATAATATTATATTATAATATAACAAAATAACTTTTTATTCCTTTTTTTTTTTTTTTTGGAGAGGTGTTCGTTTTGGTTTTAGTTTCTGGGGAAAGTTTATTTTGAGGAAAGTATCCCACTGAGTGGTAGAAAATGTAATCCTGAGTTATAAAATCTCAGAAATGATTGAAGGAAACTTTATAATACTTAAAACCTAAAATTATCTCATATTCTATGTAGAATGACGAGTATTTTGAGTTTTATCAGCAAGGACTTTCCAGGGCTTCCAATAACTTTGTTTCCATTTCTCTAGCACTTTTTTTAAGAGAACAAATGAGTACAGAAGGATAAGGACGAGTATTTTGAGTTTTATCAACAAGGACTTTCCAGGGCTTCCAATAACTTTTAAGAGAACAAATGAGTACAGAAGGATAATCAAATCTCTTTCTGGGGAAGGAATTGAGCAAGCAGCAGCTTCTGATGCTGGCATGATTAGTGAGGTTCTTTTGAGTCCCAAATGCCTGTAATATATAGTCTCATCCCAGAGCTGGCAAAAAAAGCCCACTCAGAAGCTATTTTCATTTCCTGCGTGCAAACCATTCTTAGAGCTTTACCTTCTCTCCCACTTCTGAAACACGTGACATATATCTGCTGAGTTGCTGCAGCCAATGCACCCAATTTTCCCATATAGACTATGTTCAGAACACAAATTCTTGATTTATTTATTTTTTTATTATAATACCATCAAGAGCTCAGTTGATCAGAAGGGATCCAACATCCAGGTCCTCAATATATCAGAGCCTGGCTCCCACAGACATCAATGTTGTAGGTATCTAGTAGATGTCAAAATACTTCCAAGGATCTTGCTCCAGTTGGCTTCAATTGACTTTGGATCTATCACGTATATTTGGATATAAGTATTAAACCTTGGAACTTCCTTTGTAAAAAATAAAGTATCAAAATATCACAGTTGATGCTGAAGATAAAACTAAATCCTGTCCATTTTCTCATAGCTATACTGACTGTGAAAGGTTAACAAGGGTACAATTACCCTTTACTCAGCAAAACAAACAAACTTGTTTTAGACAGAAAAAGAGCATGTAAAATAAGACTGTTACCATATATTGAGTTTTATGACCATTAATATTTTGTGCCAGATGCTATAAAAAGCTAACATCCTGGTCTACAATCACCAATTTCAATGCTAAGTATCTAGCATGGAAAGAAAACCCTGGACACTGAGACACCTGAGGTCCCATGCAAATGCTATTGAAGAACCTAAAGTTTGTAAAATAACCCAAAGTGCTTATTTTGCAAAGTCTAAATTCCTAAAAGCATGAAAAGTTAAGGCTTCTTCAGGTTTACATAGAAATTAAAGGGGAGAATTTTTTGGGGCTTCAACATTCTTGTGCTTAAAACTTATTTTTTATCTGACCATGCATTCAGGCCTATAGCCAACAAAGTGTGAGTGAAGTTCCTCTGAGGTTCAAAGATACACACATTCATGAATGCATTTGTGGAGTGGTGGCATCACACTTTAACAAAGCAGGAAGGTGATGATGTTTCTCGGCACCTGCTGAAATTGGACCCAAAGGTAGCCTGTGCATACTAAGCCTAAAACAGTTTAGTGGGTATACACTGGAAGAACATCAATGGTATTTTCCAAGTTGAATCACAGGAAAGAAAAGAGGAAGTCAAGAGGAGAGCCCTTTAACAACTTTTTTGACCCCTTGTGATTTATATTGTGCTGGTTTTGACTGGGGAGTTAATTTTCTTCATAGTATGGGACTGTGTTTTGGATTTGTGCAGAAAACAGTGTTAACGCAGGGATGTTTTTGTTATTGCTGAGCAGTGCTTACACAGTATCAATCTATTACACAGTATCACCCCACCAGTGAGTAGACAGGATGTGCATAAGAATATGGGAGTGAATACAGCCAGCACAGTGGACCCCAATTGACCAAAGAGATATTCCGTACCATATGATGTCATACTTAATATATAAAGCTGGGGGAAGAGGAAGGAAGGAGGGGATGTTCGGGATGATGGTGTTTGTCTTACCAAGTAACCGTAATGCATGATGGAGCCCTGCTTTCCTGGAGATGGCTGAACACCTACCTGATGATGAACGCCTTGTTTTGCTTTGCTTGCATGCATGGCTTTTCCCTTAGCTATTAAACTGTCTTTATGTCAACCCACAAGTTTTCTCAGTTTTACCCTTCTGATTCTGTCCTTCGCCCCACTGCGAGGGGTGAGCAAGCAGCTGTGTGGTGCTTGGTTGCCATCTAGGGTTAAACCATGACAATATTTTGTGTGTAACAGTCTAGATTAAAGTATATTGAATTGCTTTTTTTTTTTTTTTTTTTTTTTTTTTTTTTTTTTTTTGCTACAGAGACAAATAATTAGCTGTTGTCTTTCCTGTTAAAGAAGAGGACTGTACTTCCTAGCAGCATTGCTTAAATATTCTATGTAGATGTATCGAGTTTTATGGGATAAATGTTATTTCTATTTTCATACACTATTTTTACAGTGTGGAGTACTGAACTGTGCAGAACATTTAAATGTTAGCTTATTGGCTCAAGAAGACTGAGATCTAATGCCAATAAATTTTTCTTAATTGGCCAGGTGTCTTATAAAATGTCCGAATGTCTTTTAATTGAATCTGACTTTACCACTGACAGTTATTCAGAAATAAAAAACAATACTTAATCTTTGGAAAGGAACAGCATAAAGGATTTAATAATATATTATAATATTGTTGTAGTTTTTTGACAGTAAATGAATGACAAGATACTGGGAGAGGAACAATCAGAATTGCCGAGGATTGGGCTGGCTGTACCCATGCATTCAATCTGAATTTCAAAAGTAAGAGACATGTTTTTTATGAATACTACTCTTGGTGTGAGTTCCTCAGTGTATCTTCACTTTCACTCCCCCAGAACATGGAGAAGCTTTTTTTTCCATAGTCAGCATTTTATTATGGGTACCATATTCCATAATTTAAATCCGTACTAAATTTTGGTTTAGATTCCAAGGAATAGCATACATACAGAAGGGCCCACAGGCTTCGTAATTACCCTATCGATGGTAACAACTAGGAACCTCTTCCCACAATGAGAACTATCTTATAACAGGAATTTGCAATACTTACAGAAATGGAACTAATTTCCATGAGCAAGCATTATGCATCATGCATCAAGGTTTTGAAGAAACCAGGAATTTTTGACCCAGGGTCCTTACCTTCCAATGTTACAACTATATCTGTAGATGCAGATGTAACTTCCCCTGCTGCTAATTCCATTTCTCCTGCTTTTTCCTCCAAGTAATTTAACTCAGTTTATTTCAAGTAATTTCATAATTAATTTCTTAATGCTCGATATTAGGTATTTGTCTGTCCTCATCTACAAACTTTCCAAAGAGGATTTTTTCTGTCCAAAATTAGGATAAATTGTGATGATGATGATGATAATTGTTTGCTCTGAAATTGCTTTCAAGAAAGTTCACAGTGGATCAGATAAATTGTTTCTTTTTAATAGTTTTAGTATACTCAACTTTTACTTTTATTTCAACCATTATTATTTTTTTATTGCAAGTCAGTACAATTTAACACAGTCATTGGGGGTCATAATTTCAACTTTATTTTCTTGAAAATGCTCAGATAATATATTTAGCAAATGTCAAATATTTTCAAACATATTTCTTTAAAAAAACTTATTTAAAATCAACCTTTTCTGCAGGCAGTTTCATTTTTTAAAAACTAGAATATTCTAATGAGGATAACTGAAAAATCTTCTGAAGAAAATATACTGAAAGTGTGTACTGAAGAAAGAACAGACTTTCAATTTAGAAAAGAGCATAAAATCATCTTGGTTACACATATAGATCCCATTTAGCAAATCACAATTATTTAAAGACCATTTGAACATAAATGTATGTACAAGGTCTGTATGTATTGTAATAGATGTATGTATTACTGTCTTGCTCACACTAACTGACAATACTTTATTTCCTTCTCCAAACTATTGAAATGTGTTCTGTGTTAAGGAAAATACATTTTTCCTAAGTATCTTCTCATAATTCCCTAATTTAAGTCCCCCATTGCTTCTGTTCCCTCTGATTTGTATTCAGACATGGTGTCATACACAGCAGGGTCCCATAGTTGGTTTGTGTACCATTCATCCAGGAACTTGCAAAGTAAATATTATTCAGGTGTGAAATAGGGACAGGGCATAATCAGGAAGGAAGGTGTAATATGTAGAATTGTGTCCCAGTTGTTCCCCTGCCTCGATGCAACTGCTTCTAGGATGATTTTTTAGAGACAGAATGTTTTACATAAACTATTTCCCCTCCTTAGAACACTATTATAGTTTCCACTCTATACATTTTCACATGTCACTTCCACCATGGCAGAATCTGAACACCTTCCCATAGTGTATGAAAGAATATGAGCAACATCTGTCGTAGATGGTTTGTTCTTTGTCTCATCTTCTCCCTGGAGAGAGAGCTGTGTATGTAGTGGATAGGGATATAAATAATAGATCATTCCTTTCCACAGTCAATCTGGGGAAAAAAAAAAAAAAAAGGTTTGATCATAATTGAATATTTTTTTTGTTTTTCCTAAACAAAACATAAAAAAATAAAGGTCAATGGTATATGAAGCTCTTTATTCACCTTCAGAGAAAATATTTTGGCTTTTCAGAACAGACAAGAAAAATGTCAGCTGGAGAAGAAGCTGGCAAATGGAAGACCTCTTCATGCTTATGTTCAGTGATTACAATAATCAACCCAGAACATGACATACCACGGGTCAGCTCCCTGTTGTCTCTTTTCTCCCATCTGAAGAAGTCCATCTTCACCACTGGCCAAAAAGCTTTCCTAGGAAATACCACCCTGTTTATATCATACTATAAAAAATAAATATGTAAATAAGCCTTCAAGCAGTTAATGAGCATGAATAAGACATCTAGAGTATGGTGGTTTGCATTATCACTCAACTCATTGCACATCTGGGTTCCAGATGATGCTTATAGATTAATTCACTGTTCAGGGCAAAATGGAGCATTCTTAATGAGAGGAAGTGAAAAGACCCAGCCTGAAAGAGTCTTCTCCTTGGTGTTTATGGCAATTTTCTAAGACATGACATCCCCTTTTCTTGTGGTTTTACAAGGAATGACTCTTTTGCTTTCCATCCAAAACACATGGCAACTTTGACTAATGCATTAATAATTGCAAGATGACTAGAATCACAGTTATTCCAGGAGATATTTTATGAAGTTCCAGAAGAAAGTTATATTTAGAGAGAATTATAATGGTTTTTAGGTAAATCCTATTTATCTCCTACATTTTGACTTATTCTTCAGGAGTTCCTGCATGATTGTCATTTTTTATAAGCAGTTGTTTACTAGCAAATACTATCTTAAACTGTTTTTCATTTTTTATTATTATATATGGTTATTATAATTCTCCTGGCTCTAAATCAAAGAATCTCTTCACAGAGTGAATTCTTCTTAGGGGAGATTTTAATGCCAGAGTGGTCAGCCACGATATAATCAGCACATTTTGGTATTCCCATAGCGGTACTATTCTTTACCTCTAGCCAAATGCTGCTCTGAAGTGTAGGAAATTACTTCTTACTATTAAAAAGAAGCAGTTCTGTGAGCAGTGGGGCTAATGAAACCTTCTTTCTGATGGACTGCATTGTACCTTTTCTTTAGTCCTTCCTTGTCTCCAACAACGATCTCAGCCTTGTACCCCTTGGATAGTCCCATCGCATTAGCAGCAGATTAACAATGTCATGACAGTAAGACTAGTTTTAGGAGGCTGTGGATTCCCTCAGCAGAGACATTTTTATTACACGCTAAATGCTATGATATAGAAAAAATTATTATATTCACTCTGGAGGACAGATATTTCTGCTATTACTAAATTTTATTTTAAAATACAAGACTCCTTAAATCTTCATGAGTCTAGTATTTGTCCAGTATAATCTCAATTTGGATATGTCCTTGACTGCTCTCTGATCAACATTTTTGAATTGCAATACCAAACTAAATATAAATGACAGTGTCGTATTCACAAATACAAAGTCTCAAGTGTACTTTTTTCTCTCCATTTACATTTGGATTACAGAAAAGCATAATTTCCAGTGTTAACATCAAATATCCTCAAGCATTATAAATCTTAATTATTGTATGCTGGAAGTGGTACTAACAAACTTATGAGGTACTTTACAAGGAAGTAAGTGTGTCCCTATGTACGTGTAAATAAGACCTAAATCTGTTTAAAGGTGGGTAACCTGTAAGAAGCAATATAATGTGGATAATTATTCAGAACTTCAGATTCTATTCCTACTTTTCTTTTAACAGTGATTTTCTGTAAAACAATCACACTACATCTGACATCTATTGAACTAATGATCTATGAGTGATATTCATCATTTAAAATTATTCATAGAACAACTAAGACTGAAGTTGTGAGTCTGGATGATCCCGTATGCTGGGAAGTCAGGTGCAGACATGCTTCAAAACTGTTCAGCAGAAATTTGTCACCAGCTCATTTGTGCAGGGGAAAGGTTTAAGGGGAAGAACACTTGAAATGTGTTAATCAGAATTTGTGTTTCTGAAGGCAGAGAAAGCAGATAAAATGGTAAATTAATTGAGAGACTTGCAACTCCTTATGTTAGTGGCAAAACTGGCTGAAACATCACTTGTACTCAGACTTCCTTGAATCTCTAACCTAGAAATAAATTATAAAACAAATTCCCTTCTAATAGTTTTGCATTTATTATGGCTGAGAGGACAATAGTTATGTCTTTCTGGCTCTGCAGTCAGCTTGGAAAGAAAAGTCTTTTTTATTCTAGAAATCCAGGAGCAGCTTGCCTTCCCCAGCAACTTACTGCTCAGACAACATGAACTCTGCAGGCACAACTGGTGCTGGATCACTGCTCTTTCAGAGACACCTATCCACAGGAAAAGTGATAACAAGGACTGAAGGATGTTCTGCAGGTAGCTCAAAGATGTGTATGGCCACGATGCAGAGACAGTTACCTCAGTGAAGGAATATTTGAGGTATTCTTCAGGCAAACATAACCTTAACTGAGCCCTTTTCAACACTACTACTTCATGTATCTGACATCCTGATGGCCAGCCCTTTTCTTTGAGGTGGGCTCAGCATCCTGTTGGAGCACCAAGGCACAGAATTAACAGCAGAAGTTCAAACAGCCCAAAAAGTACATGTATTTTTTGAAGTTTCTAACTGTTATTTTATTATACTTCCTTTTTCATTGAGCTAGAGAAGTAGTGAGCAGTAATATTTAAGTCCACAGTTAATTTCTTTTTGCCATTAGTGGTTAGTTGCAGGGAATGACAAATCTCGTTTTACCTTGAATAATTTCTATATGGTTCAATGGATGTTGACTAATTATCATTAAATACTTTTTCTGGTTCTTTTTCAACATCTTGAAAAGAACACAAGTTCACCTACAGCAAATATTTATAGTAATTTTAAACAATTTTAACCTTTTTTTGGCAAAAGACAGAACATGCTTCTCTGTTCTACAGCTTTTCAACACCTCACTTAAAATAACAAATTGTCCCCTTCCGCTCTGGGATTGCTTAGTCAGATACAGGGATAAATAGCTCCTTAAAAGCTGGTGAAATTTCTCTTGTATCTTCGGCCTAATCCACTACCAATCCTGTCATTATCATTCACTGAAGAAAATGTCACAGCTAATGTACTGTAAGACCATGTTTTTAATTAAAAATTACTATCTGGACACTTGTTCCTTACTACAGGCTATGTAGCTATATGCATAAAGTCATTATCCACACACATAAAAAATGAGTTCATTCAAACTACTTGGGTACTTACATGAGAATGTCTTTGGAGGATGAAGTACCCAGAAACATGTTACATTCTCCCAAATTCTCCCCCAGCCCTGCAATGTATCCTTACCACATGGACAACCATGGTGGGGCTCCAAGAAGGACCAAGACAAGAAGTTTTAACAGAGACGAAGATTTGCTATCAGGACATCTAGACTGTGCTCATCTAACACAAACTGTATTCCGTAGTTCTGCAGCGTAAGTAAATAGTATCTGATTGTTTTAGTGAATTGGCATGACTATTTCAGGATTTCTTTTTTCATTTTGGAAAAAAATAATGAAAAAATGGGAGAAAATTTCTAAAATATTTCCTTTAGATTTTGACCATCTCTATTTCAAATCTGCAACTTGAGATTCTAAATTTAGACTTCTATATTCATAATCTCAAGTAAGTATACAGATTTAAGGAAGGTTTTTTTCTTTTTTTTTTTCCTGTTCTCAGCTCCCACCAGTCTGAGGGGGAGTAGCCTGCTTAGCATTTCTCAGGGTCAAGTGCTAAAACAAGAAGGTTTTCATTTGATGAACAAGTCTAATACACTGGTAACCATGCATTTTGGGTTCACCTATCTTGCGCACCAGAGATATGAGTCTGAGGAAATCTTCCTCTAGCATTTCCTGCAGTAATTCGTGGTCTAATCCTGAATGGTTTGTAGTTTAATATTTGCTGTGTCAGGGGATTTGATGGCAATTAGAGCAGCTATTTTGGTTGGTTGTGTTGTAGTTCAGTCTGAGCTTTGCAAAGCTCAACAGCTCCAGTTCTGCACAAGTACAAACCTCTGCTTTGCCATTGTCAGGCCTGAGGTAACTCAAAAACAAAGTGAAACAGTCCAGTGCACCAAGCTGGGTAACCATTTCGCTGGGTTTGTATCTAAGCTAGTGAAATCACATTTTTCCCTGTATCTTTTTAACCTGAAAATATAATAAATTGTCTTTAGGATTGCTCACCTTGAGAAACTAGCCCAAGCTCTTGCTTTGTGAAGAAGCACAAAAATAAGCAAAACTGCAGCTCAGTTTCATTACCAACACTTTGCTCAGCTCTAATATTAAAACATTTTCTTTCTGCTTTTATCTTTCAGTTGCCACCTTCCCAAACAAGGCACCATTTTCTTTCATCAGGGCTTTAGAAATAGTGCCAATTTGTTTCCACCTCCTCTCTGTACAGCTGTGATCTTTAAACCCTGGTATCAATCTCTCTTTCTGTGGTTCTTGCCTCACTCTGTAACCCCTGCAACCTTGGAGCAAATGAGTCTATTTTTGTCTCTGGAGATTTGACGGCAGATAACACAGTTATTAGGGACATCTTTTTCTTGCTCTAATAATGATGATCTGCCTTCAGTAATTTTTCCACACCTAAATTGCCAGCATGGCTGGAGGGACATTCTGACATGTTTTTCCTGGGTGTGCAGGTTGTTACTCTTTCCCCCCCTGGTTTTTTTTTTGTTGTTTTTTTTTTTCTTCTTCTCTCTGAGATATTTACTTATTTCAATTTTTGTTTCATCTAATCCCCCGGTATGACTTATCCATTCATGTGTAACTTATAGCTGTCAACATTTACACTAGGCTGCTCAGATTTATTGCTGACCACTGATACAGCTATAATTTAATTTTGGTCAAATAGCTTAATACCTCTCTCACATTTCCACGGTGTAGTTCTTATTCTAGTTCCCCAAGAAATAAATCCCCACTGCAGCATTTGTGCAGCTTTCCCAGATTGTGGCAGAAGGCCATAGAGTGAGGTTGGACGCACTGGGAATGACCTGTTATGGTTTTCTCTCTACTGTATCAAGACCATGCAGGATCACAGCTGAGTATGATCTGAGGAAAGAGAAGATATTTCAGGTGACCATTTCTTTTCTGAAAAAGATGCCCTTAGCTTTCTGTCCAAACAATTAAAAGTTTTCTTTGGTATTTTGAATAAGCAATCTTATTTAGGAACATATCCTTTAACCTCACAACTAGAGGGTGAAACCCACATCTACAAACCCACATCTACAGACAGCTTGTGCAGTGTGAAGAACATGAATTATGTGATGTGGTATATGGGATGCATGTGATCCATGTGATCCAAGTGGAAAGTTTAATTTAATATTTGAACTGCAACACCGTGGATTATCTTCAGCTTCTGAAGGATGCCAGTTATAACCTCGGTTTGCACTCTTCTGCTTACTGATGACAGTTGGTCTATTATGAAGAGAAAAAACCCCCGGGAATAAGAACGCCTGTGTGTTAATGTCACTAACACATGCTTGTTAATGTCACTAATAAATGCCTATCAGGAACCTGGTTGGCTGATGAGATGTTTTCTGAAAAATATTTAGTTTTGATTGTTTCTTTTTAAAAAAAATCCTTTACATTTTCACAAGTTTTTTAAATGTAAATCTTTTTGACTGTAAAAAAACCCTCAAAACTCTTGCAGGACATTTCTTTTCTGAAAAATATGCCCTCAAATTTCTGTCCAAACACAGTTAATTAAAAGTTTTCTTTTGTAGTTGGAATAAGTAATCTTGTTTAGAAACTTATCCTTTAACATCTTTTACCCCTGTTGTTGTTTCACCCACATAGGACCATGCAGTCCTGCATTCACTCCCTCTACCTGGCGAGATGGGATGGGAGACACAACAAAGGGGGCATGGGATTAGGATGAGGACAGGGACGGCTCACTCACTTATTTATGGTCATGGGCAAAACAGACTCAACTTGGGGAAGAAAAATCAATTTAATTCATTGCCATTCATCCAAGTAGACATAGCAACCACATCTTATAACACCTTCCCCCCACCCCTCTCTTCTTCCTGGGCTCAAATCATTTTGCTCCTGATTTCTCTACCTTCCCCCTCAGCTGCACAGGGGGCAGGGAATGGGTTTCAGTCAGTTCACTTCTGCTGCTTTCCCAGCATGAAAGTCCAGGAAAAAGATGTTGCAGAGCAAGCTTCCCATGGAGTCACGGACCTCTTCGGGCTCAGCTCCCAGCTCCAGCATGGGGACAACCATGGGCTGCAGACTCCCCTCCCACTCTGGGGGTCCACCCCTGCTCTGTCAGCAAGCAACTCTTGGGGTCCCAGTTCCAGTTACACTTGCTCTCAGGCTCAGCTTCTCTGCTCCAGCGTGGAGTCTTCCATAGCCTACACATAGGTATCCGCTCCACTGTTGAATCTCCATGGGCTGCAGGAGACTTCCTCTGTCTTCTACTCCATGCAGATGAACTGGGTGTCTGAGGTTCTCTGTCCTTTGCCCTCCTCCTCCTTCCTCTGGCAACAAAGCTTGGTCTCTCTGTCTTTATGTCATTTGTTTAGGTCAATGGTCGTCTTTTTGTTCAGGTCAATGGCCTCTCCTCCAGGTTCACCCCCCCCTACTTATTTTCAGGACAGTCCTTCCCCTCACAAATATGGATTTGCAGAGGCATTTGTCTAGTGCTCACTGGCCCAACCTGGTCTGGAGTGTTTCTGCTTTGGAGCCAAGGGAGCTTTTTGCTCTCACAAGGTGGCCCTTCCCCCACTACCAAAAAAACGTTCTGTCCCTGTCCCTGTCCCATCCTCAAACCCAATACAATCACTAAGTCTGAGAACTTAGCACTCAGTTGAACAAGACTTTATCATAGCTTTAAATTTAGCCACATTACTCCTGATTCTTTCTTGATGCAGGAAGGTTTTCCGAACATTTTGACCCCAGAGGACACTAAGAATCTCCAGGATTTCCCTTAGAACCACCACTGCAGCCACAAAGAAGTGAGAAAAGTCCTGAAGGAATAAACCACATTGTTTGGTACAGTTCTGTGGGCTCCTGTAGGAGAAACACTGCAAGAACCATTTCATAGGGCTTTCATAGAGATTGTCAGCTGCAGTATTTTGGGAAATAATAACTTGAGTAAATGCATTTTGTTTTCCTAAAATTGGCAGAAATTAGAAATGTCAAAAGATACATAGGTGCCCCTTATTTTCTTCCTGCTAATCTATTCTTGTTCCCCCATGTCCTTTATTGTTCTTTGTAGTGCGCAGTTCACTACTTATAGCTGAATCAAAACAAAGGACATTATAATGCTGAAAAAAATAGTTCTTAAACTTCTTGCTGGGTGTTACTGCAATTACCCTGACCTTTAACTTAAATTCCCCTCTTATTATGGTAGAAATTTAGCTTTCGGCTTGTGCTGCGAAGACACATGATGTACCAAAGTTAGACCTCTTTCTGGAGGAGCTGGGGAAAGACTTCAGGAAGCCTTGAGCAACTCTGATTGCCCTCCGTGTTCCAATTGGAAACATCTTGTAGAGAGAAAATCTTAAACAAGTCAGTTCAGGATAGGACCATAATATTTTCTTAGTAAAGCAGTATAATCAAGAAGAATGTAATGGTTATTTCATTAAAGGTATTTAAAGAGGAAGTGCACTAAGTGTTTGGTTACAGGTGACTGAGTCTATTCGTTTCCTGTTTGACCGTTTTTATGACTGTTGTTCTGCAAATTGTCAGAATAAATGAAACTGTTTGACAAATCTCTTTTTCTTTTTCTTTTTCTTTTTCTTTTTCTTTTTCTTTTTAATATGTGTGTAGGTAAAGGCAATCGAGGGAACTGAGTTTGGTGGGAAAGGCAGACTTGAAGCAACCAAGAATTATTCATAAGAATAAATAAGATACTAGAAGAGCCCAGAGAAGCATACTTCTAGAGAAAAGACTTGGTCAATGCACCAAGACTAACATCTGATAAATTCTGCATGGGGCAGCACTTCAGCTCCAGAGGCAGAAACAGGCACCTCAAAGATTTCACTGTCTTCTTAGAGATTTTAAGAAGACATAGTCTGTTAATATTTTCACAGCAAGGTCACTAAAAATAAATTCAGACTCTGATGATGTATCTTTTGATTGTGAATAACTTTTATCAGAAGTTTTTTGCATCATTTTATTTTTTTTTTTCCTAATTCCCTAGCTCAGAGAAAAATGAATCGATTTTTTTTTCTCTTTTGCTTAGGTCCAATAACTCTCTCAACAGTGATTCTTCACTCAGCGTTTGGCTGGGAGTAGAATTTTAATTTCCTAATCAGCCGATATGAGCCTTGCTGTTCAGACTTCATTTTAGCCATCTCAGGAATTTAGTAGGTTAAGACCATTTCTGTCTCAGCAGGATGCATAGCTCCTGATTCACATTTTATAACACCGCAGTTGGATTATTGCCGCTTTGTGTTTGCAGCTTATTTTGACCATTCATTGTGTAAGTCTCTGGTTTGCACAAAAGTCAGCATATAGAATGGCCACTTGCACACATTGGTTTATCACTCTGCAATTAAGGATGCTACACTGGCTTCCTGTCAAATGCATAATTACTTTTACAATACTTGCATACTATTGACATATTGTTTTCATCTCTACTTACTTCCTTGAACAGCTGATCAATCACTGCTCTTGTAATTGAGATTTGCAATTGCCCTTTGTTAAAATTTTGATTTTTTTACAAATAAGTTGCTTCCCATCAGAGATATAAGAAATGTAAATTTTTTTTTTAAATTGTCTTTTTTTTTGGATGCCTTTCGTTGACTTCTTTAACAGGAGTTCTGTTTAGTTGCAATGCAGTTTAAGTGTATAATGCCATGTGTTGCTTCTGCATGAAGTGTGCTATATAAATGCAAATCAGCTAATTAATTCATAACAATGAGTATTATAGCAACACATTGACTGTCATGCTCTGCAGTTTCCAGTTGAATACTGTGTATATGTTTTGTTGGTAGAGGAATTGCAGCAGGAGGGTTAATAATTTTAAATCTAAGTAGCCTTGCCTGTTTATACAGACTTCTGATTGTCTATCTGAAGCCTATTCAGATGAAGGGACCAAAGTTTCTACTCTCAGCCCTAGCTGAATGCTTTCACAATGAATGTGGGATAAATCACTTTTATGTCTGCTTTCAGATATCACCTATTCGTGAAACAGGGACAATGATTCCTTTTCCCCTCTGAAAGGTACATAGAGTAATGAATATGACATAAATTCTCACAAAGTCATGCTGAGTTCAGCTTTAGCATTCTTTGCACCAGCATGTTAAAGAAACCAGTAAAATACCACTAACATTACTCCTCTATTTCTCAACAGTTTCTAAATCCAGTCTACGTACAAGATCTAAAATTCTCTGAAGTCTCATCATGCTATATGTAAGTCAGTATCTGACAGATACAAAATACTCTCCCTTCCAAGACGGGCTTCATGTTAATAGTCAACAGCACAGAGTACCAACCTTTGTCTTTCCTCAGAAATGCAAAACTTTTGTTTTAAAATATTTGATTTTAAGCTTGTCACTTCAATGAAGAAAGTGCTCAGGGGAATCTGAGTGCATGAAATTCCTTTCATAACTTTCCAGTGGACAATTAAATCCATGGGAATGCCACTGTGTGTGTATTAAGGGTAAAAGTCTGATTGCTCAGAGAAGGACTTCACATCAAGGGATTTGCCACTGTCAGAACACTTCTCTAAACAGAGCTTCACAAACAAAAAATAATTTCTCTTCAACTTTTCAGTGAAAACTCTTGCCTAGTTGTTGAGAATGAAAGAGAGAGTAAAAACTTTGAAGATATTCAGGTTTTAGAATGTTTGCAAGGAAAAAAATTGCAAACACTTTACACAAAATATAAAAAAAATATTCCAAATATTCTTCTTTTAGAAAACATGGGTGGAAATATTACCTTCAATTTTCATATTGTACATCGGGTTCTCAGGTACAACAGCAGAAAGGCTGGTGTTCAAGCATTTTCACTAACACAGGGAAAATGATAGCTTTGTGTAGAAGTTTCTCAGTCTTTCTTCTCTCCATTGCATGGCCCTGAGCAAGAATACAGAGGCTGAAAACGAAAAATCCCTTCCCTAAAACAATAACTGTAACTTGAGTGCAGAAATGTTCTTCCTTTCTGCAGCTGAATGTTTTCAGCTGAGTGATTCATGTTAGCCCTCGCACAGCTGCCAAGTCAGATTTGCCCTGTATCAGCTTCTCACAAACAGCAGTCAGCAGCTACAGTGCACTAAGGTACACAAAGTGCACCTGGTTCTAGAGAAAAACATTTAAGAGGTGAAAGTGGTATTTTCAATTGGTGTTGTTTCTGTCATTTTTCCTCTCTTTCACTTATATAATATATCTTATATTCAGCATTGCTGGAGCAGGTCCAAAGAAGGGCAATGAAACTTGTGAAGGGTCTGGAGCACAAGTCTTATGAAGAGTGGCTGAGGGAGTTGGGGTTGTTTATCCTGGAGAAAAGGAGGCTGAGGGGAGACCTTCTCACTCTCTCCCACTACCTGAAAGGAGGTGGTAGAGAGGTGGGAGTTGGTCTCTTCTCCCAGGTAAGTAGCAATAGAAGGAGAGGAAACGTACCAGGGGAGGTTTAGATTGGGTATTAGGAAAAACTCCTTCACCAAAAGGGCAGTCAAGCATTGGAACAGGCTTCCTAGGGAGGTGGTAGAGTCACCTTCCCTGGTGGTATTTAAAGGATGGGTAAATGAGGGTTTGGGGACATGGTTTAGAGGTGGAATTGGTAGCATTAGGTTTATGGTTAGACTCAATGATCTTAAAAGGTCTTTCCAACCACTATGATTCTATGAATCTATGATTTATGAACAAATATCCCTTCTAATTTTTATATGTAAATATGCTTGTGCATGTGCACATTTATACGCATATGCATGCATATTATACACAGAATATATGCAGCTATGTATATTATTCTGTACCTCACAGTTTCCATACACACACACAAGCGGAAAGCAAATGCTTCATGCTTAGGCACAGACATTTAATACAGCAAGGAGGAAGGAAAAAAAAAAATAAATCTTAAATTGCCCAGTTATCAAGAAAAATTTTCAAAAGATTGAAAAAGTCTTTTAAAAATATAGCGTTGAGAGTAGCTGTGTAGTTATGCAAACTATCAGTTTTCTTTCTGCTATTTTGTTGCACAGTTACATTAAATATACGTAGGGGTGCAAAAAAAAAAAAAAAAGATTTATATCGTATAAAGGAAGTTAAACACTTCATATTGCTAAAAACATTATCTTAATTATCCACATATTATGCTCAGAAGAAAATGATTAGCTTCTCTTTATGAGAACTGTCAATGCCAAAAAATATTTCATTCCAGAAAGCTGAATTTAAGGAAAAATGCTCAAAACAGCTCATACTTAAGTCACAAATAGTTTTCTTTGGAGATTTTAAGTACCACAAAATTAACTTAGTTAGACATAAGAGAATCTTCTATACAACATCTGTGGACCTCTGGAAAAAGATTGACTCCTTTGGTCATTTATTAGTAATGAGAGAGGATGGGAAAGGCAAAGGTATCTCATATGAGAAAAATATATGATCCAGAGTATAATAAAAATGTGATTAGAACTGAAATGTCAATGCATTATTGTAATAAAACTAGATCAAGTAATTACAGATAGAAAGATGGAAATGGAGGACTTTGAATTGCAACCATCTAAAACTGAGGTCTCTGAGCTCATAAACAAAATTCCTTCCTTGGTTTAACAGAGAGAGACGGAGAGATGGATACTTCCAGTGCATGATTCAACCCCCACCCCTTGTGTTGGACAGGAAAAAAGCATGTGACAACATTATGCTTAGGACAGGACTTCAGTGCTTAATATGGAACAAGAGAACAGCGATGTCTGTCCTGAAATATAGGAGTCATCCATTCACAAAAGTTACAAGGAAATGGGGAAAAAATAGCTGCACCTAATCACAGAACTTGGTATTAAATATCTAAATGAACAGTCAAAAGATGGTCTTTTTAATCAGTACACCAGATGAATTGTGTCCTACAAAACATGTCTTGAACAATTGCAAATACTGCAAAAATTAAGAAATCACAATCTGTCGGTAAACATAAGAGTTTAAAGGAGCCAAACAAATTGTCTCATTGCCTGTGAATTCTTAATCTTTAAACAGAATAAATTTTGGGTACAGGCAGGATATGGGCATTATTTTTGTCATTATTGTGACTGGCTTTCAATGTGGCTTAATATATATCATTTAATATCATTCTTCCTCATGTGCAAAAGACTTGGAAAATACTCCTTTCTAATTTTCATCTTTATTTATCTCACCCACTGAAAATCTTTCTTTTTCCTTATCTAAGGCAGGTAAGAAAAATCCCCTCCTGTATGTTTGTACAGCTTCTGGAACATCTGAGTCTCAAGTTTCAGAAGTAGTTTCTAAGTATTTCTACAATAAATCTGATTGCAATAAAATAGTTGGTCTTAACGGATTCTAAGATTAATAAACAACAACAACAAAATAGGCCTGGGGCTACAAAGACTTTTATTCTCCTCTGCTAAGTGAGATTAAGCTCAGAGATTGCCTATCCCTTGTACTTATGACAGTGTTGGTTCTTAAAAACAAATACTGAGTGAAGAGTTCAGGCATGAAATTCAAACCACTTATTTTTCAAGCTGCTATAATGGAGCTTGACCTTTTGCAAGGTCAGATGAGGCAGGAGGAATGTGGAAATATGACAGGGTCATGGTAACAGCCCAAAAGTTCATTGAACTGCAGGATTACACCCTCAGAGCAGGGGAAGAGCTCAGAATTCAGTTTAGCAGTTGTGGTATTATTAGCAGTGGGGTTGGTGTCTAGAAATAGCAATGGGTGACTCGAAACATACAAACTGAATCTAAAAGGCCTGTGAGCTGCCTCTTGTGAAAGCAGGCTTAGCTAATAAATTAATAGACTGAGGCATATCATATTGAGCAGAAAACTTGGAGAATGGCTCTCTTGCTTTCTTATTCCTTCTTGCACCACTCCTTCTGCAGCCTTTGTCATGTCACACAAGGCCAGAGTCCCAGAAGTCACCTGTGATTTGGAGTACTTCTATAATGCAATATGAATTCTTAGACATGTGGGACCTGTATTTCAGCAGTACTTAGAAATCAAAACCAAAAATTACCCCTGAAAACTTCGCTTTTATCCTGTCTTTCAGAGCCCCATCAAGTCTCCATCTCCACATTAATTCTAAGGGTTAGCTGACATTTCAAAGCATTGTGCTAATGATAAGTATACATGATAGTAACGAGAAATATTTTTTTCTCCAGGTTTTCCTTTTAAAAAAGTCTCACTAAAAATAATTCTAACATAGTTCATGGTACAAGGAAATTAGTGATCACTGACAGGTGGTACTTGATTTATTCATTCATGGGGAAAAATTACAACACAACATATACTGTATTTAATTCAGAAAGGCTCCTAAACTATCTTTTCCTTGAACATTTCTAACTTTCCTGGGTGTGTGTATCATAGTAAAACATGTGTTATTTACCCAATGGACCAGAGCATTTTCTCTGGAAAAGATGAGCTTGTAATGGAAATGCTGACACAACCTCAACTATAACAGCATGAACGAAGACACTTTAATAACATTTTTATTGCTGTAACATCTTATAAAAATGAAACACCTGGGACTTTTGCTTAAAAAAAATCAAGAGCAGATTTGTAAGTTTTGCTCTCTTCATGTGGTGGGAAATTAATCCAACAAGTCAAAGACTGGGAATTTAACTTACCCTATAGACATTTAAAATCATTCAAGGGAAAGATAATTAATAGATAAATTAATGTATTTATTTCCCTTGAAATAGAACTTCATATAACACTTAGAACTTCGTACCTTTTAAAGAGATTCCTGCTATAACTCCACAGGTACAAAAGGCACTGTACAAATAGAAGAGTTTTTGCACTATAGTGCAGATATCCTCTGAAATTGCAAAACAAGAGTGGTGAGAATTTTGTGAAACACTAAGGCTAATCTTCAGGGGCATATTGGTACACAAGATGTATCTCAAGAAATATGCGTTATTAACAAAACTATGAAAAGCAACTAACTTCTTTATAATGATTGTACTACATTGTGTGTGAAGACTGTTTCTAGGAATTGGTCCAAACAGTACTTGGATCTCCATCCAATAAAGTCTCAACTTTTGGTTTATAGAAGGAGAAAATGGAGAAAACAGAACTCAAATGTCAGAAGGTCAGAAAGGAGGGACTGTGGGACTATTTCTTGCTGGCTTCCTGTGACGTGGGACTTGTATTTCTGAACAAATTACCACAAATTTTTGGGAGGGATAAAGCTGAAGCACACATGAAGTAATCTTAGAAGTTTAACAAACATCCAAGTGTAAGTGTCCAAGCTCAAGTGTAAATGTTGCCTTGGCCCACCTCAAAGGTTCACTGAGTCTTGGGCTTTAGTGTCGTTAAAATTTATGGCAAAACCTTTCTGTTGCTGATGTAGTTTAAAAGATAAGGGATGGTAGGAGAAAGGGCAGTCAAGTTCTTGACTCTCCTCCCTGCAGATGCTGGGCCAATAGCTTGTCTGAAATAATAGAATATTAACATAATAACATTTAAAAAACTGACTGGAAATTATATGAATTATGAAGGTGATTTTCAGCATAGCACAAAGAGTGATAAAAATTGAATGATAAATATGTTATAGCCATTAATATTATCAGCAGTCACTATGAGAGTGTAAGTATTGGATTCAAGTATGAATCCTATCCCAGACACCTCTTCAGTGTCCATCTGGATTGAAATCATATGCAGTCCTATTGATTTAGGTTTGATTCAGGATTCAAACTTTTTTGAAATTCAAGAATGCTTGTGCAACATCTATCCAAGACGACTGATTTGTTTTGCTCTTATTTTTTTGTCCTCATTTTGGGATAGTTTCAAATTGTTGTGTCTTCATTAAATCCTATCTAAGCAATTGAGTTCTCTTACACTATAGGAGTAGTACAAAAGTACCCTTTATTGGACCATCTGTGCTCTCTCTGAAGCTTATGTCTCGAAAAATAATCCAAAAATGAGTACTTTTCTGTAAAGTTGTATAACGTTATAAATGAGAGATTAAAGAAATGAGACTTTACCAACATGCTGAAACCTATTTTAAAATTTAAATAAGCATAATCTAAACCAGGCATTTAGTTGGGAATCACAAACCTAGTGATTTATATTGCTTGAAAAGCTGATGCTGTTTGTTGTGCAGAATTGGACTTTTGTTCATAGATTCCACACTAAAACAACCAAGTGGATAAATTATAGGAATTTCCAGTATGCCTTCAGAAAGTTTGTTTTTTGCTTTCCCCACTGCATAGCCACATCTTGTGTCTCCTTGAACTTCCTTCTCTAAATAGCATGTCAAAGAACTAATTTAACATAATAGCAATCTGCATTTCCACTCTTATTTACCTACCAATCATGCATCTTTGAGAGATATTTTATGAAAAAGGACAACTTTTTCATGTTCTGTCTGAACTATCAATTTTATGGTCTTTTCTTCTTTTGGTCTAACTACTTTACATAATTACAAGAAAAAGTGATTGTACTATTCATTCAAAGCAGAAGAGTTTTGACAGGAGAAAATGAGTAGGACTCACCTGAATCTTCTCAATATTCTGATGATTTCATAGAGGGTGGAGGAATTTTAAGTTCAAGTCCCTGATCTACATCAAATGGAGTTAATTTGGGAGCATGGGCTGGTAAATGCAGTGAGGTGGTATTTGATTTGTTTTCATTATTGTTTTAACTGCACAATTCCAGAGCATAGAGATAATCCCTAGCTCTATAAACTTTACAGTCTATATTTATGATTAAATAAAACAGCAATGACGGGAAAGTAGGGTTCTTGGAAAAGAGGAGGAAACAAAATACCCAGAGTAAATTGAAGAGAAAATGAATAGGATGCGTGGTAGCCATAGCACTCAACTTTTCTACTCATGTCCAAAGATTTCACAAAACACCATCAGCATCGTATTTCCCTTTATTTAACAAAGACTATAGAAAAGTTAACAAAAAATCAGTCTCCAACGCCACCTACCAGCTTCCAGTGTCCTGAATCCTTACCAATTGGACTTCCAGTTACCGTGAGATATCTCCCATCCCCAGACAAGGCGAGTCCATCCAGTTTCAATCTCCTAGATAATTCTGTGATATTTGTTATTAATCATCATCTGTTCCTGCTCTGGCCCAGGAGGGAGCAGACTGATTGTAAATGTTTTGAAACACCCCAGGTCCTCTGTCTCAAACTTATCTCATTGTGTCTTTTATGGACAACAAGGGAGTTGTATGGGCTGTCCTGGCATCTTGACTTTTCCCATACTAAGTACTTATGCATTTTTGTGATTTGTTGCTAAGGAGAAGACTGTTCATTGAAAAATAAATGCATTGTGACTATAAAAGTTTTCTGGCAGAAGGTAAAGAAACCTAAATGAAAGATATTCTGAAATACTTAGGAACAATTTAGTATATATTTTTCATGATGCAGAACTTCTTTGCCTCAACACTACAATTACAGCAGCTGTTAGTGTCATGAACGGAAACAAAAACACTTTAGTTAAGATTAGATTTTAGTTTTCTTCCAAATGTGAAATGGCTGAATTACAAAAATTTCCATCTTTTATTTTTCCGTACATCTATCCTAAACTAAATATCTCCTTCTGCTCCTTCATAAACTGTTGTAGAGGAACCATAGTTTCAAATATTGTATTAGGAATGAGAAAAAAAGAGCACTTGGGAAAAAAAAAAAACAAATTACCAAATAGATAAAAGAGTTCTTCAGATATTGTGTACTTGTTAAAGCAGAAATCTAGGCAATTGCTTAGGTCGCTATTCAAAAAGTGTGAAGCTATCCTTAAACATACAGATAATTTTATTTAAATCACTGGGAATGTGCATGCATTGAAGTTAACGTCTGCTTGAGTATCATACTGAATTGACGCCTCAAGTAAGAAAGCCAATCTTTAATTTATTTTAAGTACCAGATAGATATAAAATTTGAGGTAGAGACAAATAATTCAGTAGCCTTTGTTATTCCAGCTATCAAGGTAGATGTCTACTGTACCTGCTCAGCACAACACTGAGCAGTAAATAAAATCTTATTTACATGCAAGCTGAAACGAAATGTTCCTTCTTACTCACACCGAAGGCAGACAAACCTCTCACTGATTGAAATGGAGAGGAGGTCAGGCACAAACTGGGCATTGTAAATAACTTTCTTATTGCTCAGTCCCAAATGGAATCTGTTTACGAGTCAGATGAAAAATGGATACGTGACCATGTACATAAAACTTAACATCTGTATGCTTGCTGTGAAATTGAGTAACCCCATTGTTATTGTGCAGCATTTTTAATGCATGAAATGTGAAAAAATATTTGATGCTTAAGATTTTCCTAAAGTCTAAGACTATCTCCCAAAATGTAGAAATGTTATTTCTTTGTGATGTCCAGCTCTGATATAAGCCTTAAGAGTCTCAACATTGATCTGGCTAAAAATGCCAGGGTTCACTTGCATTTTGAAGCTGTGACCCTGAAGAATTTTTCTTGATATCTCTTGGGAATCAATACCTCTTTTATAATTTCCAGAACTTCCTGTTTGGATGTTTCTGAACTAGGGCCACAGATGGAATAGTCATGATTTAAATATGTCAGCACTGCAAGTCGCACATGGAATTTGGAAACCTAGGGAATTTCAGAAATGAAATATGATGGGTGTAAAAGTTACCAAAACATTCTGTAGGTTTTTAAAAAAGGAATGTATTCATATTTATTTTTTATTATTTAAAAATATTCTTGCCTTAACTGATCCTTCCTTAAAGACAGCTCCTGTGACTGTCACATTTGTACATAACGTGCATTTGTTCATCTGTTTTTGCAAACTTTGAATGCTTGTACTAATCCTGAGGGAAAACTAGTGAAAAATTTTAGGTGACCGTGTTAGGAGAAAGAGAAATGTAGAATAAAAGAGTTCTGCTGCCTTTATAGTGGTAATTAACAGCAACTAAGCTTTTCCTAGAGGTAAGAGCCTCCCTTTCAAATACTTACCTGCCTCTTGTTTCAGCAGCAGCTTGAAAAATATCCCTGAAGGTCAGCAGAGTGAGAGGCAAGGATAGTGTTCTCACAGTACTGTGTTCAGGACAAAAATTCCAGCTCCCAGCCTTCAGATTATCCTGCAGCAGTAGCAATAATGAAAACTGCTGGAATATGTACAGTTGTCTCATGTATCTGTTACATTTATATATCCTTTATAATTTTTGAAGATAATATTCCCTAATTTTATATTACTGGACAGCAAAAAAATTTTGTGTATTGAAGTTCGTATACTAATGAATGTAATGTCCAGCAAAAGACAGAATACTGTATTACAGTTCTTTATGTGCATAAAACTCATTAGATGATTGTTTTTTATTCATATATTGATGAGGGTATGATTTTTTCCAGTTAAAATAATAATGAAATCTTATAAAAGGTTTGGCAATAATGGAAAATTTTCACTATGATTGGTCTAATAAACCTATGCCAACAGCTCCCTCTATGTACCATAAAAAGGATGCTAGGAAATGCATTGCCTGGCAATGTATTTCTCTTCCAGAGAAAGATATTATTAGTCAAAAAGAATAATTTCTGTGTCATTTAATCTTTCTACATTGAAGATTAAGAAAGTTTCAATAAAAAGCATCAGTTGGTGTTACTTGTATAATTTTAGTGATGCATTTTCCTGTTTAAAATTTCCTTGATTATTTACTGTATGACTCTGGCTGATTCATTCAATTCCCTTCTTAATCCCATTTCACATACATAGATTATTGTAATGCAGATAGTTTTTTGAGTACGCAAAATGGAACAATGTAATAGAAGGACAGTAACTAATGATATCTGTGTAAAGCTGGGAAATGGAAGATGAGGGAGCATGGAAGATTATCTCTAATGAGAGCTGTACATCTGCTTGAAAAAGAGTGACGCACTATTAAAAGAAGAGCAACACTGCCTATTGGGGAGTGAACTACTGAAGAAATCAAGAGGTTTTATTCCTTCTAACTTGTTGCTTCTCTTCTGTGTGACAGCAGATGAGTACCCTCATCTCCCTGCCTCCTCCTTTCACTGTTTAACTCGTGAAACGTCAAGGTGGGTTTGATTTGTTATCGTGGGCTGAAACATGTCCCTCACCATGGACTGTATCTGTTAAACACAATTTAACTGGTTGAATTGAGATAATGTCTGTGCAGGTCTGCAAAAATAATGAAAAACGGGGGGTTTTTTTGATCTATTTCCTAGCAGGTTATACAGGGTTACTTTAACTTGCATTTTCCATAGACTGAATCATGCCTACAGTCCCTGGCACTCAGCTGACACACAGGCAAGCTGTTAAACTGCAGACATTTAACTGTGACTTTAACCATGTGTGGTATCTGCAGCATCCACCACAAATTTGTCTTGATAGATGCTTTTTGCCACCAGCTTCCTAAAGCTAACAGCAGAATTAGCAAGTGCTCTTAGACCCGAACTCAGATCAATTCCACTAAGTACTTTTTACTTAATTAACAGAAAGTGATCTGTTTGCGAATCAGGGAGAAAATAAATGGAAGAGCACACATGGAAAAAAAGCATCACCCTTTTCTCTTTTTTTTTAAATTTATTTTTATTTTATCTGTAGATTCACAGTTATTTATTGGGCATTGGGCTTGTCTGCTTGCCAAAGAATTTATCAAGTACATTAAGGAGTCAGAACATGACATGATCACCATGTGGAAATTTATTTGTCAGAGTGAGTCAGAAGTACACACCATTATTATTCTGCTGAACTTTGAAATTAAACCTCATTTTGAGGGAAGGGAAG
>NW_010330806.1:216831-269317 GCF_000700745.2 Antrostomus carolinensis
GGAAGGGAAGGGAAGGGAAGGGAAGGGAAGGGAAGGGAAGGGAAGGGAAGGGAAGGGAAGGGAAATAATTAAGGGAAATTAAGGGAAATTAAGTTTGTTCTGGATATTCTATATTTCTGAAATTATGTTTCAGAAATTTCATATGGAATGCAACCAGGAAAATACGTATGTGAATGTGTTCACAGATGAGCACAGAAAGCTCTTCAGTATGCATGTACTGTGACAAGTGGAAAAGGAAATGAGCCAAAGCTCAGGGAGCCCTTCAGAGCTGTTGTTCCCACCTTTGCTTTTTCCTTCTCAATGTGTGTACTCTTCCCATGTGATTTTACTGTTCTCTGATTTATAGACAAAGCATCAGAGATGTCCCTTTTAGGCAATCCATTCCTCTGCCCTCCCAAAAAGCTGCAGGATACAAAGTCTTTTATTTTACTGGCATCTAGACATTACAGTAGAAAACATATTTTTTTCCCCTCCTAGTACTATATTAATATATCCATTTGCCTCAGAAAACTTAAACTGATAGAGTCAAAGATGAAGCAAAGCACTCAAGTCTCAGTAACTGAGGGACTTAGGGTCCAGGCCACCACAGCACCGTACTGTCAACTGCCCCTTTAATGAGAGATGTGACTATAGCAGTTTTCGCTGCAGCCAAACTTCTGTCCTCCAAAGCCTTCCATCCCATCCGTCCTGCCCACACCTCTGATTTGACTCTTTTCTAATCCCTTGCTGGCTCCTATTCTTTTCAAACAGGTGCCCCCTGTGTCACACACACCCCCAAAGTGCCATCTGTGTGGTTTCTTTCAGACCACTAATGCAAAGCTCTTGCATAGGCCCCTATTTACTTGCTTTGGAGATGCACTTACAGGTCCCACCGCCTGAAACACTGCAATCAAGCTGACAACACAACCAATCAAGGTCTGACCTGCAGTCGTTTCCTAGGAAACTCAAGCCACTGCCACAGAAACAGATTGTACACAGTGGAAGGAAACATATATTTTGGGTGCAGGGGGGGGGATGGGGTGGGGGGGAAAGCATTTCAATTTTTTTTCCAGTACTTCTGAGTTATTACAAAGCACTTCTAAAATAATAGTAATGAAAAATACTCTTGTTAAGAAGGATTGAGTGATGATGGTCATGTAAGTACTTAAAGCCAGGCAGAGAGCCTCTGAGAAAGACCATGAGCCAGAGCTGCTTGAGTGCTTGTTCTGGCTTTACTACTGAATCACTTCATAACCCTTGCAAGTCATTGCAAAAAGATTTCCAAGTCATTAAGTCCATAGTTCCATGAACAATAAGTTCAAATCAGAACAGGTTGAGTACCTGAAGAAGAAAACTTGGAAGAAAGCAATAAGATTATCTTGACCATACTGGAAACCATGAGAAAATTACTAACAGGCAAGGCCACCTCTCCTACTTGAGAAAACAACATCACCGCATTTTACACCAATGAGTCTGCTTCATGTGTTGATTGGTAATTTGGAAATGTTTTAAGTATTATTTGTCCTAAGTGGAACATGCTATTATATTATATAAAATGGCTGATAGGTGTAACAAAAGTTGTGTGCTGCAAACCTAGACCTCTCAGTTTTAATAAGATTATCAAAATGGAATAAGGAAAAGATCCCAGAATGTTTTTCACCAAAGTCTAGACAATGAACATGATGAGAGAGTCTTCTAGACTACGTTTATTTTCCTAGGTAGAGACTCTTACTTCCAGGTTGTGATTAATTTCATAGATACATAAATACATAGAATATATTGGGTTGAAAGGGATCTTTAAAGGTCATCTAGTCCAATAGAGGTGATGTTACCCCTTTTCCAGTCAGTGGGAACTGGACTGGACTGCCACAACTTCTCAAATATGATGGATAGTGGTTTAGTAGCTTCATCCACCATTTCCCTCAGGACCTGCAGATGCATCTCATCAGGTCCCATGGACTTGTGCACATTCAGGTTCCTTAGATGGTCTTGAACATGATCTTCTCCTACTGTACCCAGTTCTTCTTTCTCCTTGTCCCTGGCTTTGCCTTCTTCCTAGTCCCTGGCTTTGCCTTCCCTGACTTGGGTGGTGTGGCTTCAGTACTTGCTGGTAAAGACTGAGGCAAAAAAGTCATTGAGTACCTCAGTCTTCTCCATATCCCGGGTAACCAGGTCTCCCATTTCCTTAAGGAAAGGGTCCACATTTTCTCTAGTCTTCCTTTTACCACTATCGTACCTATAGAAGATTTTCTTATTGGCCTTGACGTCCCTGGCTAGATTTAATTCTGTCAGGGCTTTAGCTTTCCTAACCTGATCCCTGATTGCTTGGACAATTTCTCTGTATTCTTCTCAGGCTATCTGTCCTTGCTTCCACACTCTGTAGGTTTCCTTTTTGTCTTTGAGTTTGTCCTTTCTATGTGATCTCATTTAGGTTCCTGCTCCGGCAGGGGGATTGGACTAGATGATCTTTTGAGGTCCCTTCCAATGTCTAACATTCTGTGATTCAGTGATTCTGTGTAACCCTGAATTTCTCATAGGGTTCTTGCCAAACCTCTGAATGTGCCAGTCACCTTTTATAGTAGCCATGAGATATGTCAAATGGATCTAGGGAAGTAAGATCAACCTTGAGCTTTTAACCATCCACTCACATATATGTGCCTTCTGAGGGGTGGCTGAGGGTTGTTTAGTCTGGAGAAAAGGAGGTTGAGGGGAGACCTTTTCACTGTCTACAACTACCCGAAAGAAGGTTGTAGCGGGGTGGAGGTCTAGCTCTTCTCTCAACTAACAAGAGATAAGACAAGAGGAAACAGTCTCAAGTTGCACCAGAGGAGGTTTAGATTGGATGTCAGGAAAAATTTCTGCAGCAAAAGGATTGTTAAGCATTGGAACAGGCTGCCCAGGGAAGTGGTAGAGTCACCATCCCTGGAGGTATTTAAAACACATGGAGATGAGGTGTTTAAGGACATGGTTTAGAGGTAGAATTGGTAGTGTTAGGTTTATGGTTGGTCTCAATCTTAAAGAATTTTTCCAGCCAAAATGATTCTATGATTCTATATGTTGTATGTCTTAATTCAAAGTCTTCAAAGCTCCTGCCACCCATCCTTTAACCATAAATCATCCTCAGTCTCCAAGTCTGCTTTTGTCCTTTTTTTGTTTCTTTTCTCAACTACCTGTACTCTATTTTACTTTTTTTTTTTATGTGATGCTGTGCCTTTATTTTTATTCGTGGTGTCAGCAGTACCCCATCATACATTGCTCTGTCTCAAATGAGACTTCATGCTGTGGATCTTATGCAGTGAAAACTCATTATTCTCCTTGTACAGAGTACAAAATTTCTTAGAATATAATCTCTCTATGCTCATAATTTGAAGTCAAGCATGTTGTTAAGATAGAACCGAAGGCAATGTGTTTGTGGTCCCTAGGGGTTGACGAATACAGAGAAATTCAACTGCATTGTAATTAGTATAATCAACACACTATGGATGCTGTTTTAAATCAAGAGCCAGACACAAGTTGGTTTTTATGGACTGGAAACACTTAGTTCAAATTCCCATTGAGCAAAATTTTGTAGTAGCCCTTTAAGCATGGCTCTCTGTGCTGTTCAGCAGCATTCTCTTGTTTTGCATATATCATTTTTAGTAAATGATTTATAATGTTCATTGCCTTTTCCCCATCTAGACAGCTATAACAATTTCCCTCTGGCTATTATTGAACAGTTAATAATGATAAGTTAAGTGTTAGATGCTTTCTGTCAGTTAAGCAGCACCACCAATATGTCTTGCAGGACCCAGGACAGCTAAGACTACTTCTGACTGGTCTGTCGGGAAAGAACATTTATAAAGCTATAGCATAAGTTGGAACAGACTAGTGGTTTACTAGGCAATGTTAAGAGACTTCATTGATGATATTATATTGGTTGTCATCTTCCTGACATACAAGGAACATATATAGCTAGGTGGTCTGAACTTCCAGTGGTTGCTGACTCTTACAACACCCTGCAAGACCTCTAAGGAGAGATTTTTTTTTAGATAATAATATTATTAGTTTGTGTCTAAAAGGAAAGGAAGACCTAGAGTTCATTTTTGTGTCTGGGAAGCTGAAAGATGAGGTCCAATTTCCTCTTTCTCCCAAGATTTCTCCCATTAATACTTATAGGATGTCTAAAAACAATGATGTTGCCATGTACAATATGATTTAGGTGGATGCATTTATCACCTAAACTTTGTGGAGTTCAACACTAACAAGATACCTTAGACCTGGTTATTTTCAAGGTCTCTGGGCTACAGACCTGTCATCACTGTACCTGAATGGCACTTAGACTCTAGGCCATACTATTCATCAGCTGCTTGGTAGCATTACAACAAAGAGGACAACAGCAAATCTAGGCTGATAGGGCTTGGGGACTCACACAAAATCAGCAGTGATTGCAGCTGCTTCATTTTTAAAGGCAGACAGAAAAAACAGAGATTGAGCTTTTTTATTTTTTGTTTGTATTGTATTCTGAGTGTGAAAGCACTCTATGCCTCTGCTTAGAAACAAATGCAAAAAGTGAGGGGCCAAAGAAGATGTAAAAAATAGCAGGTCTCTGTGTAATGATTAAGATATTTACCTGAGAGGAAAATACTTGAATTTTTGTCATACCTTTTGATAATCAATCTGTAGAACCACTGGATGAAAATGGAAACAATGTGGGAACCAGGAATCCCCATTTCTGTGTGACTATGTCACAAATTCATGCTACTCCTTCACGTCCCTCTCCATGTCTTGCTTTCCTCTCAACAGGGTTGCAGACTTACAAGGAGGAATAAGGAGTGATCTCAGCTGGGTCATTCTTTTGGTGCTCTACCAAATGTAGGAGTGGTTGGGAATACGAGTTCCTGCCTCTTTTGGGTACAGTATTTTAATCAGGAGACATACTAATATATGAAAGATAGACATGACTGAGTTTTTCTTTTCCATCTGTGTTGTAAGAATCTACAGATTGAATTCCACGTTCATAGAGAGTCTTCTCTGGTGTCCTGATTGAGATGCTTCTGCTGCGCATAGAGCTGAAATTCAGACACAACCTGTATATGTAATATTTATCTTTACTGGTTCTACACAGCTCCTTATTTGATGTCTTCTCTCTGAGACATGGAGCTTTTACCTAGCATTAAACAAGGCACTCAGGTGTGCATTTTTGATCTTGGATTCTATTTTTTAATCTAGAACCCTTAAAGTTAGTCAGTACAGATTGCATACTTTGTTGGACCTACACCTTCATTTGTCAGGTGTAAAGGAGGGATAATTAGAATTTCCCAAACCTGCAGAAAATTATAAAGATAGTTATATTAAAGAGAGGGAACTGCTCAGAGTCTGAGGTGACAAATAGGACAGCATAGAGAGATTTTTTTTTCTGTCCTGTTAAGGTTCTGGAGAATTCAAAAGTGTGTCTGCTTTACAATGAAATGAAAACAAGAGAGAGATCTGTCCACGTCAGTCAGGTCAGGGAACTCATCAGGCTTTATCTCTACTGTTACACACATAATCTGAAACTGTCAGAGGTAGATCTTGAATTGTATTTACCCCTACAAGTGCCCTGGTCATGCATATGCCTGTGATACACTTTCTGTTGAGATTTCCTTGAACACTTCTAAAATAAGTTGGATTGTGCACAGCAGATTTTTAATGAACAGACACTTCATTGAACAACTTGACAATGAACCCTTCAGACAGGATGGAAGCTTATCTGAAGATTTTGTATGAGTAAAGCTATTTCCACTTTGAGAAATATTTATTTCTCTTTCACATATAGGGTGTATTTTCTGGAATTCTTTTTATCTCGAAAACCAGAACAAAATTTCGTAAGAGATCCCACCAGTTCTAGCAAAATAAGCATTTACCAAAGTGGAAGACAAAACCTGTCTTTAATTTTAGCTTTTTTCATTAGCTCTATCTTTCTTGGAGAGATACCGTAACTGGATGTAGAAAACATAATAAAAAATTATTGATCTTTGCTGAAATTCAGCCTCCAAGTATGTTTAGAAAGATAAACAGGAACAGATTTGGTCAAATTCACAGAAAAGAGAAGTAACAACACTCATTATGCCACCAACTCATTTCACTCTGACACCAGTGCTCTACCCACCGGGCACACTATCTTTTCTTAAAAAACATTGATTGAATACAGTGTAGGTTTTTGTTTGCTGGAATGCATTGCTTGAATTGTTCCCAGGATATTTACTATTATTATGTCCTTATCCATTCTTTGGCTGTTTTGTTGTTTCGGTAGTTGATAACCCTGTTATTCCCCTATGCTTAATCTTTTTCTGGACTCTGCTGCCTGATTGTATGGGGGTGTTATCACCACTGATTGACTGGCCATGTCTTTTATTTTCTTTCTGTTTGTGTGGGTAGGGGGTTAAATCACTGAAAAGAAGGATTAGGTGCAGGTTTACAGCTAGTAACTCAGCACTTAGATTCCTGACATCATGGTAATTGGACATTGGCAAGTTCCATGTAATGCCATTGCATGGTTACCATAAAAATCTAAAGTACAAATGGGTTCCTTGCAACCTGTTTTTCCAACATTTTAATATTTTTTAATCTTTTCTCTTCTCTGAGTTCGCTGAGTTCAAAATCTCTTTTCCTTCTTGGAAACATGATTTGTGCTGGTTTCTGTCTACAAATGATTGTGTCCCAAGTGCTATAAAATTACTCTCATTATTTGTTTAACCATAATTAATTTATTTTTCCTCTTTTCATCGTGAACTCTTATATATGGTGTCTGACCTGCTTGAAAGAAAATCAGCATATTACCTGCAGACTGGCTTGACTACCTTTGACACTAGACAGCAATCTTATTGATTTTCAGGAATGATTATTCACACATGAACCTTAACAGCCTGACACCTGCGTATCTATCAAACTCTCTTGGTAGCCCCTGTTTCTGTGTATACCCTTGGGTCAATGAACAAACTGCTGCTGTCAATTGTATCCGTTTGGCCAGCACCTCTAGTGAATAAAGAGGAATCACAGCTACAGAACCAAAGTTTAGGAAAATGCATTAAAAAAAAAATAAAGAATCCCTCAGTTCCTAAGCACAAGTTCAGCAAAGATACTTAATTACTTGCTGATCTTTACTCATAACCTCTTAGTGAGGTATGTGTTTATGAACTTCTGGTAGATTGGACTCAAATGCAGTTTGAATTCAGTGTTTAAGATTTAAAAAAAAAAACCCCAAAATCCAAACCCAAAACCAAACAACTTTCCAGATTAGATTTTTGAAATGATTGTGACAATACTGATGCAGAAAGATTGCGACTATTTTAAGCATAGCTATCTAATAATTTTGGTTTTCTTTTATAAAGGGACAGTTCCAATTTATATCTAGCAGTGAGTCATGAATGCTTCTTTATCAGTTGGAATAGGATATCTGTGCACATAAATTTGTTAAAGTGCACAGCTACTGAGTACACCTTTCTGGCTACTTCTAAGCATTTTAAAGAAAATTGCATTTTTATTGTGAGGTTGCCTAGGAGGTACTGTCAAGGTTTGCAGCTCCATTCATTTATTCTCTACTAAATAATGCCTGTATGAAGTTCTGGAAAATGAGCCCAGTAAAGTTCTGCAACATTTAAAAAAATCTTACCAAAAGACTTCTGTCCCCTTGTCACCCCCCCTTTTTATATGTCTGGGTTTTTCCAAAGTATTAATGAGTGTCTCTGTCAATCCATAGTTAACGGCAATCTTTATCTCCAGTATACACCATTTGCAGAAAATGGTGTCAAACAACGAGAACAGAAGCAACTGAAAACTCTTTAGGTTAATACAACCATTTAGTCAAATGTAGCTTACCAGTGACTGTGGTGTGCAGCTGTTTCATTAAAGGTCTCAGCATTTTCACTCAAGATCAAAACATCTAATCTTTTTCTGCTGAGGTTCCTCAGCTTAGTGCACTGTACATTGTTGGTTGACTGTCTCAGGAAAGTGCAAGTGCATATATCTGAGTAGAAATGAAGGACATAAAAGTGAAGGTAATAATACACGACTGAAATGTCTTAACATTTATTTAAAAGTATTAAGATCTGAGAGATATTTTTGATCAGCTAGACTGGGGTTAAGTATTTGATTTTGTTTTTTCTCCCCCCTAGAATTATGTTTTCGCTATTAGCTTTATCATAGACAGTGAGTGAGTTATGACATAACTTATCTGCCAATATTTTTTCAATAGCACTGTGGGGGTACAGCGATTTAAACTGAGAGTTTATGTCTGCCACTTGCCTAATTACAAATTACACCCGTTTCTGCACCTCAGCTACTTTTCATCTGTAAAATGGAGAGAAAGATACTGCTTCCTTTGTAAGAGGTCTTGAATTTTCCCGATGGCCCGCTTCTGTTGAGCTTCTTTAAATTTCCAAAAGGCCTAGTCCCTTGGATAAAATGAATTCCTTCAAAATTAATCATCCTTAAAAACAGTGCATTCACTATCTACTTGGTTTATTATTTCCATGTTTTGGACAAGCCTGTGTTGCTTCCCTCAACACAAGAACACTCCCATGAAGCAACTTTATTAATACATCTAAGAAATAAGGCACTGTTGTTCTCATATTTGACGGCATAAATATCTTCAGCTTCTTCAAAAATATTTGTGTCTACCTCAGCAGATGATTCTGACACTGTTGTGTATCCTATGACTGCTATTATGGCATGTTTCTAGCTGGTCCCTGTCTAGAATATAATATAATATGAATACAGAGAGCAGTTAGCAATCTTTCCTTAGCATCAATCTTTCTAGTTTCTTGGAAAATAACTCTTTCATACTTGGTTTTGACCCAAGGATTTTGTTTGATCTTGAAATGATATGGTTCATCCCCATACTAATAGCATGCATTTCCTGAAAAAATGCTTAAACTGCTTTTTGTTCTTTTTTTTCTTCCACTTAGGTCTGGGAAGAGGTTGTCTGACATCCATTACTCAACAGAAGATATTTTTATAAGATGTTACTACCCTTTACATTACTTTTCAGCTTGTCAGAACTTCAATTCTGAGCAAAGTTCTGTTAAAAAAAAATAAAAGCAATGGTGAAAATATATATTTTGTAAAAAAGATAATATAGTATTTTCTAAGAAAAAAGATTTGTTTTTCTGTATTTCAGATTTTCAACAATAAAACATAAAGCATAAGGAATAAATCCAAAAGTCACAGAACGTAGGGACTCCAGTGAGTAATATCTGCAAAATGGAGAGTTTTCAGAGGTGTATCTTTTCCACAAAAGCCCAGGGTAGCCTCTGTGGATCCCAGTGCCTACTACTGCAATTGTTGATGGCTGGAACCATCCGTTGAAGGTTGCTTTGTGACCTATATGAAATGAATTTAGCTCTCACTAGCAATTACTGTGCTGACTACTCTCTCCATTATAAAAAGCCATATTGGTACTGTTTTGGATCACCTTTGACACCTCAGAGGCAATATGTGTGTGATGAATTCTTTTATGATTCTACTGCAAGTTTCTTTCCTGCTATAATAATGCACAGTGATGAGCAACCAGAAATAAGCTTGTATTCCTCTTCCTTATGCTCTTCAGATGAGGAAGCATTGGATACATAATGGTTTTATCTATTCTATTAAATTTTACCTTTGGCGCCAAGAGTACCCTCCATGCAATGACTCACATTTACAATGTTAAAACCTTTTTCCCCAATGACAGCAGAGTTCCTTTCCAATTGTCTTTTGGAAGTAGTTTCTAGTCTGTGCTAGCTCTCAGACGGTGTTTGAAAAATTCTTGAAGGATATTTGTTTTCTTTCATGGAAAAATTGCCAGGGATTGCTGTAACAGTTTAGTAGCTTGAGGAGCATTTTCTGGTATAATCTAATTTACTAGTGTTGATGGAGCCATCTTGTCCTTGCAGCACTGCTGAATAGCAGTGAAATCCCTATCTGAGCACATCACTGGATAATAATGCACAAAACTGTGCCAAGATTATCTATAAAATTATTATAATACTTTTCTGTTTGTGTATCACATGAAACTTTGGAGGCTCTTTGTTGAGAAATGTTGACCACAGTTTTGAACTAAATTTTAAAGGACTGCCAGAATAGAATATGATTGTACTAGTTTTGGCTGGGATAGAGTTAGTTTTCTTCACAGTAACTTTATGGGGTTATGTTTTGGATTTGTGATGAAGACAGTGTTAATAATATAGGGATATTTTAGTTATTGCTGAGCAGTGCTTAAACAGTGTCAAGGCCTTTGCTACTCCTTACACTGCCCCAGCAGTGTGTAGGCTGGGGGTGCACAAGAAGTTGGGAGGGGACACAACTGGGACAGTTGACCCCAACTGACCAAAGGCATATTCCATACCATATGATGTCGTACTCAGCAATAAAAGCTAGAGGAGGAGGATGGAAGGGGAGGGATGTTCAGGGTTACAACATTTGTCTTTCCAAGTCACTGTTACACATGATGAAGCCCTACTTCCATGGAGATGGCCTGCCGTTCAATGGGAAGTAATGAATGAATTCCTTATTTCTCTTTGCCTGTTTGTACAGCTTTTGCTTTACTTATTAAACTGTCATTATCTCAATCTATAAGTTTTTTCAGTTTTAGCCTTCTGAGTCTCTCCCCCATCACAGTGGGTCAGGGGTGTAGTGAGCAGCTGTGTGGTCCTCAGCTGCTGTCCACAACTAAACCATGACAATGACTGTCGAGTCTGGGGTGAAATGCCCTTTTAAGACTTCTGGACCAAGTCCTGATGTGTGCCTCAAGCAAGCAGGATTACTATGGAAAGAATATCATAAAAGAGCAAGAAATGTTCTGATAGGAATTAAAATAACCTTATTCAGTAAGGTATTAGACAATTTTACTGAGCGGTGGTAATGAAGAATCTTTCTCAATGGGGAAGTTGTGTTACAAACACTCCCTTGTTGGACTAAAATTTCTTTATATTTGCACTCAGTTATGTCACACCTATTGCCAATAGCAACAGACAAGATACTGTTCTCTCTTTTCATTACAAGACAGATGACACATTGGTGTGACATGTATAAATTGCACATCTGGGGAGTGTTAAAAGTCCACTTCAGGTAAGAGCCGGGGACATTTTAAAATTTGACTATTTGCTTAAGTCTCCCCAGTTGTAATGTGAGAAAAACATGTCCTGGAGGAGTGTCTTTGCTAACAGCAACCTCTTTCCAGACTGGCAGCAAAAATCCACCTAATCAGGAAAAAGTACCCAATCAAACAATAAAATTTAAAAAAGTGAGACATTTTACTATCTTAGAGATCCAAATTACCTAGTGTGATGGTTATGATCAGTAGTTACAAGGGAAACAAAAAAAGAAATGGCCAAATTAAATGACAAAAAAATAAAAAGGTTAAAAAAAATCTTTTATGAAACAGACAGATAATTTCAAAAAGCTTTCATACTAGGAATAGGGCACCATTACAATGAGAAAACCTTTAATTATGTTGTAAAGGTCTGATATTCCACTGAAATGTCATTTCAAAATAAACTTCTAACAGTTAATTATCAGTGATATTTAACTTGTGGGAAAATTAAATATCACCACATACTCCTGTGATCATTTTATTGCTTTTGTAGACATTTTAATATTTTAATGGTTTCCAAGTAACAATGAAAAAGGCATGCCACCAAGTATGATTCCTTGGCTTTCTTTGGATAACCATATAACCTTTTCTTTGTCTTCTTCATACAAAACAGACCTCTGAGTCAGTGAGGGACAGGACTAAAGGGAAACCTTTTGAGAATAGATATAGGAATAAATACTGCTACGATTCCCTTAGCCAGCATGATTCTTGGGAAAGAAGTTTTATTAACCGTTATAATTAGAAATACAATGCTAAATGACAAATATTGAAGGCCTATTAGTATTCAGCTAGCAAATCAGATGAATGTGCAATGTTCCAGTTAGTGACCTACGTATTATCCGAAGCTTAAAAAATGTGCAGTGTGATTGGACCTAAGGATGTATTCAGTGACCCCTATCATGCACTGGCTGGAAGACTGGAACAGGAAACCTTCTGTGCTCTTGTTGTATAAATCAATACTATACAAGCTAAAGAACTTAGATTGCTAGGAAAAGGTATGAATTTTAATGCCAGAAAGGACTATAATGTGCATGACTATTCAACCAGCTATTCCAATTGATTTGGCTCTAGAAACTGATAAGTCTGTCTAGCCACAACTGGCTGGTGTTATACATCCTTCTTTAGGGTGAGCCAATGAAGATACAAATCATTAAAGAGATTTGGCTCAAGGACACTGATTTGTCCCTCTCCGTCACATTTAATTGCCTATTTCTAGCAGTTTTCGTTTCCTAACATTGTGCCTCCAGAAGTTCCAAAATAAATAATGTTATTATCTTAAAATATTGAAATCAGATGAGCATTATAAAAAAAGATAGGAAAAGGACAGAAAAGTAATTGTAAGAGCCACATAGGTTTTATTCTTGTGCTTAGCATTAGCTGAAATACTCATTAAAACTTTCATCTCCAGGGGCTTTCCTTAAAGATAAATTAATTTGTGAAATACAATAAAAATTCTGGAAATTGAAGGTATTGGAATTTTTGGCAAAGTCAAAAGACATTTGGTGGTAGTGAAAAGAGTTCACTGAAAAATGAAAAACTACTTTTGGTATTCACTAGAGAAATATATCAGGATTTGTTTGGATTTGGTTTCTTTTTTTTTTTTTTTTGAGGATCAGGGATGTAATGCAGAGTAGGGGGAAAAGCATCAGAAAAATGAAATTTTCTCATAATTTTTCAAGGATAAAGAGAAAAACAAAACAAAACAACCAAACCATTTCCTGAATGGCTGCAATTCCAAATCCTCAGAATCAGGGACTTGCAATTCCAATTCCTCACAAACAGGGACTGGTGTTTGTGTACAGGATATACTTCTAGGAGTTCTCATTCTCTGACTGGAAGACTATTTTAAAATTAATAGCTAACTCTGAAGAGCCAGGCAAAAGAAATTGCTAGAGCACTTTTCCTTTCCCTGGTAAAGAGCTCGTAGTAGTGTCCAGAGGTCTGTTAGGATAATCACAACATTTTCTCTCTTTTGCTCAGATACAGGTCTACTTCCAGTAGAGAGATTAAGGATCTGACTGCCTTAGGAGTTTGTTGGTTTGGACAGTTTCCAGCCCTAACACTGTTTCCCTTCCCTCCCCAGAGGCAGCCAATAATATCTCTTTTCCTGAAAAAATCATTTTTGTCCTTAATACTAAATGCCAGGTTTTAACACTAGGCCAGATATTGAGGGGGTGTAAACTGGAGTCAATTGATCTATGTGGATTTATCTCTGCTAAAGATTTCTTTTACAATTATTTATCAAACACAGTCACAGGAATTTGGAGGGGGAGGCACAAACAGTCTACAGTGGAGGTGAAGGTGGTATTATTACCTAAATTATCTCATCTTTGACACTGCACTGTGTTGTTACTTCATCAGAAAACTATATTTTGCATCCACCTTCGCAAAGATATATATGACTATGCAAACTACTGGTTAGAGAGAATTATAAATTTAGTTCTGCAACCTCTTTTTTTACCTCTTTTACCTCTGCAAAATGTTGTAATCTGTTGTCACTGCAAATTATTACAGATTCACAGTTCATGCTTATAGTTTTTTAGGTCCCCACATAAAAGTCTATTGCAAATATAATGAGCAGCACAATTAGATATGAAAGACAGAGGAGAACCAGGCACTTACTAATGCATGAAGAGGTTTCTGAGTGTTTTGAACTAACATTCCACCAAGGTCAACTAACTTAAATTTCCAGAGAATGTGGATTTCCAATGGAAATCAACAATTGCTTTCAATCCATTCTGAAACATTTTTCTCAAGTCTTAAAATCCACAAAGAAATGATTCTGGTTAATTCTATATTTTATAAATAGATAAACAAAACTTGAACTAAAATAAATTATTTTCTGTTTTCTAAAGTAAACAATAAATTGTTACATGGAGAATATTTTTCTGGCATTCATAGGATCCATTTGGTTTGGTTTTGTTTTGTTTGGGGTTTTTTTGTTTGTTTGGTTGTTTTTAAAGTGGAAATTATATTGCTTGTGAGTTGTTAAACTTACAACAAATGGTCGAATAAACACAAAAAAAATTCCAGAATATTAAATATTATAAGTTGATTACAACACTGACTCTGGAGGTAGGGAGAAAAGCAATAAAAATAAACCCAGTTTAAATTAAAACTCCCTGACCTTCTTGGAGTTTGAGTGTTTGGTAGTGAATGAGTTAAAGCATAATATCTGGTAATAGATGAGCAGTTATTATACTAGGAGTGATTTTCAGCTGGCTGAAGTCTTTGAAAGTCCCACTGTCTCACTGAGAACACTTTAATTCAGAGCAACAAGAAGCTTTATGTCCACAATTATCAGCTCTTCTACAATTGTTGATATCTCTAGAGTGAAGTTTGTAGAAAATAGTGGAAAGAAAACATACACGGTGGCTCAGAACAGAAGCTATTAAGTTGAAAATTTTTGGCATGAGTTGAGCAGAACAGACAACATGATCAAAATGATCCATTCTATATTTAAAATCTTGGGCCTGAATCAAGATTTTATTAATGTTCCTATATGTCCACTGAATGAACATTTGTCTTCAAGATAATACTTTAAAAAAAAAAAAAAATGTGATACTAAAGAGCATATTGGAAGTTATTCAGACTTTAATAGTGGTCAGCTGATTTATTCAAAATTAGTAGAATGAAGAATATTCAGATGTTTGGTACAACAAACTTAGACCCGCTTATCCTCAGTATCTCCTGTCATGCCTGAGTTTGCTGTTATTTGGGAAACCTGAAATAACAGATGTAATCAGAACTGCTACTCTTATAAAACAATGATTTAGAAACTGACAACAAAGGAGAGGAATGGCTGCTACCACTGAAATTTCTGTGAGTAGTCCTTTTCTTACTAAAATTTACATGACATATCACTGGAGACATTAAACACACATATACACATGCACACATGTCTGTGCATACACACACGTGTGCACACACACACACATACACACACACAGAGAACTGAGGTCAATGTACCTTCATCAATACATACCATTTGTAGATCTGTCTGTTATATCAGGATGGAATAATGTTGCCTTACAGCACCCTCATTAATTCTGTCAGCAGCAGAGAATATGATTTTAACTTAAGAAGAAGCAACTCTCATCAGTATTGAAAAAATACTGAAGAGAACAAAGTGGATTGATTGGATGCGCTTTGTTTTTAAAGCTTGTCAAATGAAAGGCTGAAGTAAAAGAAGCAGCTGGTTGCTCAAGAAACTTGGGCAGCACTTTGGCCAGACATGAGTTATAAAAAAAAAACCCTAGTTAAAAGTTGAAAGAGCTAATGCAAACAATATCGGAAAAGGGCTAGCAAGTGTTCAGAAGTAGAAAATATTGTCAGGTTTAACTGTAAGACTCAAAGAACATAAAAGAACTGGTTTGACTTTCTGTCCTCCATCTGCCAGTATGAACTCATACGTACAATATAGGTTACCATTTCCAGCACAGGTTTTGTGGTTCTAACCTTCTGGCAAACATATAAAAATCCATTAAAGTGAGAGCCAAACTCCTGTCAACAGCCCAAGGAGAAGGATATAGCTCTGGCTTCTATAATTTTGCATACAACCCAGATGGAAGTACAAGCACTTCTATGTTGAAGTGCCAAATAACTCTCCCAAGGCTTATATTATCTTTTCTTCATCTTGCCTCAGAACAACTTCCATGCTTCTGGGGACTCCGCAGCTGTGTGCACTCTAGCGAAAGACGATGTGTGGCAAGCCAAGTCCTGTGTATTTGCTTTCCAGCTTCTGTAACGAGGCTTCCCCTCCCTCCCAGTCCCATCAGGGACTGCTCAAGCAGGAAATGCAGCTGCAGAATCTTCAGAGTTTCTTTAAAAATATTTTAAAGGAAAAGTCCCTCATTTTCTTGAAGCAAGCTACATTGCAAATAAAAGTACACCAAAGCAATGATGCAATAACTACCTGGGAGAAAGAAGAAAATAGGGGAGGCTCTAAGAAGGAAATTGGAATTTGGCAGATTTAGTAGTTTTTAAACATAAATCTGCGCTTTAATTATGTTGTTTTAACCTTGCTATTGGCATTCTTTGTTCTGAAAAACATACAGTTTAAGCTTCAAATTCCTGTAAATCAGCAGATTAAGACATGAAAGTGAGATATAGCATTATTACTACACCAAAATCATTAATGTCAAATACAGTCATGCCTATAAATAGTGTTTCATTAAATATACTTTAAGTTATATTGGCTAATATTATCCCTACTTCCTCATAAAGCCAAATGTGGATTTGAGAACATAAGTGACCTCCAAGTAAAGTCTATATCAACTTAATCCATCTTATTTTAGTGCCAGGATATGCCTTTTGTCCCTTCTGAATAAGAATGAATATATTCTTCCTAATTTGACTGCATGGTGACTGAGTTAGTATTCAAGGGACAGAAAAAAACAAGGAGGCAATACAGAGACATGGTCTGATCACGTAGGTGTAGGAAGAAGGTTCTTGTTTGTAACTGATTCTGAATTGGAAGAAATTTCTGCTATATCAATAATTCTATGTATTGGACTGTATAGCCATTTCTCTTCCTGTGTTCAAAATCAAATTCTGGAAATCTTGGTCTCCTTCAAATGGATGACTTCTGGATAAAAATTCATTTGCCTCCAAATATCACAGGATTGGATGTGGAGGAGAAAAGGGTAATCAATGAACTTCATTGGCTTCAAGACTTAAATAACTACTTTTCTGTACTGCTTATCTTTGGTTGCTCTGGGGCAATGCTTTAGCTGCTCCTATGGAAAGAAGACAGCGTGAGTGGGATCTTTAGATATCTCTTGTTATTGTGTCAGAGAGAGAAGATAACTTCAGTTCTTTCTTGCAAAGAGGGCTGTCGTTCTTCCTAAAAGGACTCTGACATCACTTGTTGCACTGAGATTTACAGTCAGCCCTCAGCTCAGTCTGCACATAAGCTTTTGAAATAAAAAAAAAAGATGTTCTGGATTACAGCTCAGGCCATGGAGACTGCTGGAATTCAGAGAACAGCTAAGATCATTTTCCAGTGTTACATTGTAGTTCTAACAGTAGTGGCCCTAAACATAAAATCAATAGCGTATTCTACCATGAATCTCATCCTTTCCCCTACACAAGTTGCATAGTTGATCTATATCTAGTGGTTCATCTTAAACTAGTAATAAAAGAACACATCCATTTTTTCTCAGAGAGGTAGTAAGAATAAATTTATGAGAACTATTAAGTTCTCATGTAATGATCTAAGCTATTATCAAAACAGGCAACTATATTGAAGATATCTGAGCTTACATGAGGGAAAGGGCAGCTTGTTTTGATAATTGTTGATTGCACTGAATTACATAGATGCACTCTTAGGCATAGAAGGGATATAAGCATACATCATTCAAGTTAGGTCGAGATACCCTGAAGAGTAGCTAATTTAAAATGTGATACATAAATCTAAATAAGGTTTCCTCAATGACATATGTAGTTTTTACAGTTAAAATATTTATTTAACAGGAAAAAAAAATTATAAAGAATGACAGGAAATTTTCTGCTTCATTCTAACCTCTCTGCAATGTGTAAGACTCTTATTCGTACCTATTTCTAACAACTGTATCACCATTTTCAAAATCTACTAGATGTGGTAGTGGGGATCAAAATCACTGTGCCTGTTCCTTCACATTCTCATGCATCCTTTCACCAACAATGAATATTTTAAAAAGAATTTAGTGTTAATTTAGAGTTTAGAGTGACAACCCTACTGATTTCTATATGTAGCCGTCTTTCCTTTCACATGGATTTTAATATTTTACTTAATTTGCATTTGGAACTTTCCTATTTGATTCATTTATCTGGTGATTATTATGAAAGAAGTGTTTTCAATACATTCCATCATTTATGAAGAGCTGTCCTGAGAAACCTCAACTTTTCCTTTCTGTGCAAGCTAGCTGGCTTCTGTGACTTATTGCTAACTTCATAACCAGCTGCTGGAGTGACCTGAAGGAATAAACCTCAAACCTCCAAAAGAAATAAAGTCTTTTACTACCTGACTGATGGATGACAATAATCACGCACACTCATACAGTACTATTATTTCAGCCTGTTAAGGTCACTAAACATGTAACATTGGGCTGAAATTTCAGGAAGGAATAAAAGAATAGTTTTTATAAATAATATCTAGGTGAAAAAAAAAAATGCCCAAAAGATAAAAGACATCATAGAATCTGAGTAACCAATTTGTACCATATTCCAGATCCCAGTGACCATTAAATCATTGGATTCAGTTAGATAAATTTCAAATAAAAGCTATGGGAATGATCAGAAGACTAAAACCCCACAATCTACAGGGGAAGATTGATTAAACAGAGTCTAAAAGAAGAGCAGAAGGAGACAGGTATCTGATAATAACAAAAAGGTGTTACAAAGTTAAAGTGAAAAATTTGTTCTTGGCCATGGCAGTCAGGACAAGTCCTAAGGGACATTTAATTGCAACAACAAAGTTTAACATTTAATGTTAAGAAAAGCTTTCTAACTACAATTAGTGAAGCACAGAAAATGTTTTCTCAGTTGCTTACAGTCTTCACCTGCCTCTGTAAGAGGTTTTAAAAACAGACTAACAAAGCAGCTGTCAGACATGATATAAATATGGTTCATTTTATCTCAGGAAAATGAATTTTCTAGAAAGCCTCTTGAGATCCTTTCCAGACTGAAGAATCCATGGTTGCATATGGAACAAAACCAGAACTCACACCATGCTACATAAGGAGCACTAATTGCCACAAGCATGAATCCTCTGATAGTTTATCAGTTGAACTTTGTTAACTCAACATATGCACTGCTCACACTGTTGGACCCTCTCCAACTCCTTCCAGCAAATGGAAGTTGGAAGGCAAAACCAAAGGACCTAAGGGAGACTAAGAAAAAAATAATTAAATATCTTTTTTTCCTTGTTATAGTGATATAGCATCAGCCTTGACAACCAGATAATTTTATAAAATTTAGAAAAAGTAGTACCCTCTCTTTTTTTTGTTGTTGCTGTAAAAGCTGAAGCTGTAAAAAAGGAGAAAAGGATGTGGCCATGCAAGGGCAGAAAACAATATGAGCATGATACACTTCTTTTTTTCCACTAAAACATTTGGTTTATGTAAAAATACTGTTTCGCCCCATAAACTTGTTTTCTTTATTTACAAATATTTAAATCACATAGATAATTGTGGTAAAAAATATGTATCAATAGATTTTAGGAAGTTACTAATGCACGTATGTTAAGCCTGTCTTAGCTGAGATGTTTAACTCTAACATTAATTTGTAAGCCTAAACAACCTATGTTTCTGTAGAATATTAATGATACACATTACATAAAAATGAATGAGGGTGGTCAAGCATTTGAGCAGGTTGACCAGGGACATTGTGGGGCTTCCAACCTTAGAGATATTTTTAATATCCAACTGGAATTGTAATATCCAACTCTGTATTTGTAATGGCTAACTGGACACAAACCTGAGCAACCTGCTGTAGGTTAATCTGCTTTGAGCAGAGGTGTTGGAGGAGACAATCTCCAGAGGTGCCTGCTAACCTCAGCCATGCTGTGATTTTGTGATTTGCAGAAAAATGCAGAAAAAACTTCAGAGGATATCTGAGTTCTCTGGTGGTTTTTCTCCATTCACTATCAAGGAAACTGAGGTAACTAGATTCCTAGTGTTGCTCTTTCAGTGAAGTATCTAAATTTAATTTAAGTCCAAGTTAAAAGAAGGACTTTAACATCCAGGCTAATAGCCTAATAGCAGCTGCCCAAGTTTTAAGTGTATAGTCCTGTTCCATGGGCTTTTTAGAAAAATTAAATGAAGAAAATTGATTTCTTTTCAACATTAAGGTGCCATTTCCAGTAGCTGACATTTCCTACCCTTAGCATAGTGTCTGTAAAAAGGCAAGCAAAACCCCATTGTAACATTACAAAGTCACAGAATGGTTGAGGTTGAAAGTGACCTCTGAAGGTCATCTAGTCCAACCATCCTGTTCTAGCAGAGACTCCTAGAGCACATGAACCAGGATTTTGTCCAAACGGTTTTTAAATATCTCCAGGTAGGGAGATTACACAACCTCTCTGGGCAACCTGTTCCAGTGCTCAGTCACCCTCACAGTAAAGAAGTTTTTCCACGTGTTCAGTCTTTCACCTACTGTGATTTTTTTTAAGCTAGCACCAAGGTACCTCAGCAGACAAAAAAGATGAACTGTTTGAGGGAAAGCAGCTAGTAATATGAGCAAGAGGGATATGGGATTCATGGAGACTACAGTTTGCAGAGCTGTTAGAAGCATTATCTGTGACTGAAGGTTCACAGAGCAGATAATCAGTCAGCACAGACGTATGAGCAAGAGGGAGATGGGATTCGTGGAGACTACAGTTTGCAGAGCTGTTACAAGCAGTATCTGTTCACAGAGCAGATAATCAGTCAGCACAGACAATAATCTGTAACAATCCCTTTGTTTCCCATTAGTCTTAATGCAAACTCATATTAAAGGTAAGTGCTGTCTTCTCAAAGACCATACATAATCACAATTTTTCCAATCTCTACCATAGCTTGTTTTGTGCATCAAAACTTTGTTATCCTTTCTATATACCAAGGCTGAGGGCAAGAAGTGTTTCAGGCTTTCTTGCAGCATGCAAATCAGATACTGTCTTGTCCCAAACACTTGGTTGTGTTTGCCAGACCCTTTGACTTGCTCCAGGACTGATAAGTAGCAAGTTCACTGGAATCTGACTTTCTGAGACATAATAATACAATGGTTCTAACCACACTGAACAACTCCTGGTTCTCTCTCCCACGTTGGTCACAAACTGCCAGTGCCTTTTTCCACTTCCTTTCTTTTCAGTTCCTTCATATCTGCCATGAACTCCTTTGGAATCCTTGAATCACCCCCAGCTGCTGCACAGTATTTGAAAGAGACGACAAATGCTTTTTATAAAGCACCGCAAGAGACTTGCAGATAGTTTGTGGCAATATACTGTGTTCTCAGAGGTAGTAACTTCTTAAAAGAAAATATATAGCTGAATTTTCAGCATTGGTACAGATGGTCAGCATAAGTTTTTTTTGTTTGTTTTTTCAAATGACTTTAAAATTATTTTTATTTCTAAAATCAAGTAAAATTTCTAACTTAGAAAGATTGTAAGTTATTGGTGATGTCTAAAAGTCTTATCTGATCTTATATATGAGGACATGAGATAAGCAGATGAGCAAAAAGGACCAGAGATCGTCATGATGGAACACACTATATTTTATCAGGTTTAGATACACCAGGCTTGGGGTGCATCCCACACTGGTCATGTCTGATTGGAACCCACCAACTTCAGTGAAGCAATTCCTGATTCAGAGTTGCAGTCAGCAGCTCTGTTGCTGACCTTTACAACACTTTGGTTTTGCCTGCAAAAGCAGACAAAAAATACTCAGCATCATGTCCCATAAGATTACAAGAGATCAATTCTCAAACCAAGGTGGTGTTCAGTTTATACTATAAAGCAAGAAGGCTGGCAGGTCTATCTAACCAAGATAACGCAACGATGAAACCGCTATTCTTGTTGTTACTTATCTAACCCTTTTTTAAAATCTTGCTAAATGGTTCCACAATTAATTCCTGTAGTAGTCAGCTTCTTTCTGGAGAATTAATCATGTACAGTATAAATACATATACCCATTTAAAGTTTGTTGCTTTTAATTTCATCTATAGTAGAGGTGGACAGAGTTGAGTCTCCCAAGACAGGTCATCAGTTATGAAGGTTTATTTTTTTAAAATAAAATTATGGTTTATTTTTTGAAATTATTTTCACTGTCATAACTACAAAGAGAACTTGTGAGTGAACCTTGTTGTGATATTGCCTTCTGAAGGTGGACAGAGTCCAACTACAGCAAAGGAAATATTTCATTTGGCATTTTCTCTTCTCAGGGTGGCTCTATATTAACACTGATACAATCATCTGAGTTCAAAACTGATGGCAGAAAAAACTGACATATATTACATTCATTTTTGAAGGTGGGAGTATGACTGGCAGGAAAATAGCTGATATTGCTGACCTCTAGTTTTCATCATTAGCCTTGAGAACTTATGAGCCATTAAAAAAGAATAAAGGAGTGCTGTCAGTGTTGAACAGTTTGCATGTCTACTTGCTCTAAAAAAAAAGTCTTGTGCTTGACACTAAAATCCACTTTCTCATCCTACACCCACATCAAATTTTCTTACTGAGAGATGCAGTACCAGTCCTTCACCCACTGACCACGCTGATCTCTCACTTTTTTGACACTGCAGAGACCACGTTAATTTAGTTGATGGAGTTTTTCTATACAGAAGGCTCAATCCAGAGTTTATTAAGTTAGAGACAGTCTATTTATTTTACTAGTGGTTGTATAAGGTTAGCAAAAAACAAATGCTCCTACTTAAAGTTCAAGTTATTCCTTATTAAAAGGAAAGGAATGTAGTGAAACAAATTGACAGCTTCTAAAAGAGAGGGCAATTGCAAGAGTGCTCACTTAGTGGGATTGTGTCAGCTTTGTCCTCACAAGATGTCATCTGTGCTATGCAAGTAGCAATCTCTGACATGTGTGGAAGCCACATCTGGGAGTCTTGCTCAATACTTCTCAGCAGGGTAAGAAACATTGAATTTGGCCATCTCAAGGCTCAAGACAGATCTAGATCACAAGAAGTGGAGAAACTGAAGGAAGTGGCACAACTAAAATAGGTATCCAGGAAAAAACCTTGTAATTTAGATCTTTCTGCTCCTCCTGCCACCAGAGCATGAGAAGGGTGGAAACACCAACATTTCCTGGTCCACGCTCAACCCGCTCACACCAAACACAATTATCCTATGCTTGCTGAACTTCCTCCTCCAGTACCCTTGGTAGCAGCATCTAACCTGATTTTTCTGCACTCTTGTAAAGATAAGGAAAGAGAAGAGTCAAGGAAGATTTGCGGCGTCATCAAAAAGTCTGTTGCTCTGGACAATTTTTTTTTTTTATTATTATTTTTTTTTTTCTTGCTTATCCCTAGAGCTGTTCCCAGGACCTGCTATATAAAATTACATCAGTTTCAGACCTGTATGATATTAACTGGTTTTCGATTCCACAAGGAAACTGTCTAACATACAGAGGTCACATAGATGTCTCTAAAAATCCACACAAACTCCAGGAAATGCCACTTGAGACAAGAGAGGATTATGAGTTAACCTATTGAGAGTACAAACCTGGGATGAGAAAAAACACAGAATTTTCTAAAAAGTTGCTCAGCTTTTTATAAGAACATGTCTTAGTTTTTAAAATGGAATAAGGGAAAGCTTATTCATTTCTTTGAAAGAAAGTTCTCAGGGAAAGATGTAGCTTGTGTGTCAAAATGACTGACTTTTACAGATCATCATAATTTTTCTTTTAACATTCAAATGTGTGTGTCTTAAAAAATATCCTGGTACAAATATGTGTGCCAAAATAGAACCCTCATCTTTCTGCCTACACCCCCTGCCATTTCAGATTTCTGAAATAGAATAAGAAAAAAAGCACTTAGAGAAGCTGCAGGTTGATCTATTGTATTTTTATATTACTAACATCTTTCCTGTTACCCTTCTATCCAAACTTAACCAGCTGTGTTCTGCTAAATCTCTTTCACATAAGCCGTCCTACCCACCACCCATGCTTCTCATCTTTTTTGTTGCACTTCTCAGGACCTTTTTATTTCTTTCACTGACTTTTTGAACAAAGTGATCGAAGTGATTGCAATATAAATGGTGAGTGAACACAAGCAATTCTTATAGTAGCCTTAATATTTTGTAAAGGATTTTAACTGCATTTTAATGTAGACTGCTGTCTTACTTGCTTTTTTTAAATCACTTCTAAGCATTGAGACTGTGTCTTCCCTACATGTCCTTGCAGTCTTTCTTTTCTCTAAGACACTAGGTTTATATAGGTTTTGTCATGTTTTGTAAAATGTGTTTTTGTCAGAACTCCCCGATTCATTACAAATAAAAATATTCATTAAAAACAATAATATAAAAATGCCAGTTTTGACAAGAGGTAAATCCAGAAGCAACACAGAGCACCTTCTTTCCTAGCTCTAGAATGATCAAAAGTTTTATGGGGGAGTCTTCTTAGGCCACGGTAAACCAAGGTTAAGTCCCAATTATGCATAGATCAGATTGGGGACTTGCATCACTGACATTAATTATCAACTCCTGAGTCACCAAACTGTGTGACTACTTGTCTATCTGTTCTGATAAAGAAAGCTTCCTAAATTGTTAATTAAGTCCAATGCAGGCTCTAAAATTGGTAGCCCTTAAAATTTCCACGGAGCAAGAAAACTATCTATCTCATATCTAGCTTTAATAAAACTGTCATATTTTCTGTGGAATTGCATCTCCATTAAGCCTTTCCAAACGAATGGAAGGATAAATTATAACAAAGCTTATTATAATTTCTTTTCAGTATAGTGCATATGCAGGTTGAACAAATGCCTCCCGTCCTGTCTGGTTTCATGTTAATCTCATCTCCAGTGAACCGTATTTTCGTAGGTAGTTACAGGTGATGAAGACATTCTCTCTTTACAATGAAAAGAAACAAACAAACAAACAAAAACCTTTTAAATTTCTTTCAGAGTTACTGGAGCTATCCAGAGTCTTTTCTTTTCTGAAATACACAAATATCTTTCCATCTTCTGAAAGCAGTATATTTAGCTAACAGGGTTACTTGTTGATACAAAGCATAAAATGCTTGTGAATCTTTTGGAGCCTGTTAAACCCACCTGAGAACACTGTGCCCTACACATTTGACCTTCCATGAAGCAGACCATTTAGTAGACAGCTTCTTCCTCTAACAGAAAATGTGACTCTGCTGACTATATAACAATATTTACCAACAAACTTGCATTTTATGTTATTTCAGCTATGAGAGGCATGCAGGTGACTATATTATGAGCTTTAAGTCAACAGAAGTGGATGATGTTGTGTACTCAGCTCTTCTTCATCATTTGCCTTTATTTAGGAACTAATTTTGGAGAGGAAATTATAGTGAACAAAGATTTTACAGCCCTGTGTTAGCAATGGCCTAGATTTATGTCTTCAGACAACATAATGCCTCACTTCCACCTATTTTATGGAGTTCCCATTGGAACAAGAATCTTCTCACTTATGCCTTCTTTATAGTCTACCTGTATGTTCATCTTTGCTCTTGATAGACATGAGATGGAAGGATGAGCTTAAAGACCACCACTATTTTCTGACTTTTCATTAATTTTCTTCTGAACCAAATTAAACATTAAGTGGTGTACTGCAGTACCTCCAGCTCTTTGTTGGTGATTCAGAATGGCAGTCTCTTTGAAGACACTGATAAGCTCTTCTTAACTCAATTATCCGATTGTTTTCTTTTATGCCTACATCACTTTATCAAATATAGCTGAAGTTAACAATGGAACCCAGAAAAAATGAGACGTATAGCCAGTCAGATTCCTGTATTGCTTTATCAAATTAGTCTCTTTATCCCCTGGAAACTAAGATGAAAAAATGTGGACAGATTATTTTAAGTGTATTGTAAGTCAATGTGGCTTCACTGACTTTCATGTGCTGAGAAGAGCTGAGTACACAAACTCTTACAATAAAAATCTATGTATCACTTGTAAATTCAGATAGTACATTTTGCCTATAATCAGGGAAGGGAATATTGGCACATAAAGCATGGCACATCAGCAAAAAATAATGAATTGAAATATTGTCATTCATCTGGTTAAGCACAGGATGGAACAAAGTTAAGAACTTTATGAAGTCTTTGGGGTTTAGCTGCTCCACTGGAATAAACTAATATTCCTCTAATTGGCTATGTTCAAGTTCATAATCTGCAAATCAGGTCCACTGTTGTTCCTCCCTGCCCATATCAGAACAAGTTATTCTTTACTCTGATCTAATCCTGACTGACATATTGAAGACCAAGAATAATTTTGAGCGTGATAAGAAAGTATGTTTAAAGATAGCACCTAGGTCCTTCTCAGTTTGCAGAACTGAAGGGTTGTGCTTGTATGGCTCATGATTTCATCTCCATTTCATCCTGGTCCCCCTTAGAGGGATAACTGATTCTGCTTTATGTATACATAAATGTTCTTTAGGGCTCTGTTTCTTTCCTTCTCTAGCCATATAGAAAATAATGAGGTCCCCAAAGAAAGCCTTAAGGGTCTCCTAAATAAGCAGGGAGGAACAATTGGCTGTCTTATGAGCCTTTGTGAAAATAGCAATTTGTTCGTTAATCATGGAAGTAAAGCTTCATCACTGGAGAATTAAACTAGTCTTACTCTATTAATAACAACAAAAACATCTTCAACATGAGTAAAACATTCATCATGCTAAGCCTGCAAATTCCATATAATGGCACAGTATTAACCCTTTCTCTTTTTATTATATGAAGATCTTGCTTGATGCAGTAATTACGACTGGTCTAATAGCTTTCTTCCCAGCCCCAGAAAAGAGGTATAGTGTCACTGAATGAATTTAATGACCCTGGGAAGTGTTTTTAATAGTTTTCTACTAACTTGCACACTATATGTCTTTTTAAAGGGCTTTTCAGCATTCAAGTTTCCTCTTATTATTATCAACAGCTAAAATTACTGTACAACACTGAAAGTTGCATATATATAATGATGCATGAGATTGAGACAAACACTGGTACTTATTAAAAACTCACGTGTTGTTGTAACTTCAGCCCACAGTCGGGGAAAAAAGTCATTAATGGCCTCAGTTATCAGCTTTTTGTCACCAGTCCCCAGCTAAACATTGTTCTTTTGCAGGTTTCATTTATTGTTCCTTGAACAATCTCACCAGCTGCTACATGGTCCCATATAAGAAGGAGGATGGGTAGCTGAGATTCAGTTTACTTGGATTTAGGCTGCTGTAGAGTCATGGCCTTGAAGAAAATCATACAAGTCTGTTTAATATGTAACATATTCATATATCACTGAGCTGAAAATTACCATTTAGAGTTTAAGCTCCAGCATTTAAATATTATCCTTAGTATGAGATAACTGTCATAGATCTCATTCTGATGGATAAAGATGAATCATGAGGCTAGATCTTGGGGTTTGCTTTGTGAACAACTGTGATAGCCTTTCTTTCATAGAAAAAAAATGCTGTCACAATAACAGACTATCTCTCCACATGCATACATTATGTATAGTTTGAAATGAAAAAGCAAAACTCATTGTAAAGAAAAAATATTTTAAAATAGTAATATAGCTTGGGTCTTTTTTATCTTAAGGAGACACTAAGGGAGAATGTGGAGGGAATGAGATGAGTACAACACAGATGAGTACAACAAAAAAACCCAAAGGAACCCGTCATAAGCTGTGGCAACAGAAATTTTCACTGGATAGAGCTATAGAATTTTGCAAGGAGGGCAAGCTGGAACATGACCCTTGAGAAGTCGTGGGATATCTGTCTTCAAACAGTTTCAAAACTACACAAAGAGTTAAGAAACCTGATTGAAATTTGAAGTTAGCTTGCGTTCAGGTAGAAGGTTGAATTAAAGTCCAATTTAATCTGAATTACTCTATGATTCTATAACTCTATTATCAAAAAACGAAAATCTGGATAAAATCTTCTCCTATATCAATGACAAAGTGAGGGAAATATTTATGACAATATGAAGAAAAGTAGTATTTAGAAAATCTGAGAAAGCAGAAGTAATAATAAACAAGTAGTTATGCCTCAAGAAATATTCATATAAGCTACAGACATGGTGGAAAAAAAGAAAGATTCAAGTCAGGATAGGGTACACACAATGAGAATGAACATTAGGAACGAACAAACAAAACAATCTCATCCATGACTATTGCCAAATAAGATGTCAAAGTAGACCATGATATTGCAGAACAAATTAGAAATTTTCATTAGAAACTTTTTTTCTGCATTTTTTTGGTTGTTCTGCATTTTTTTTTGTATGATGACATTGTACCAATCATGACAAAATAATTTCTAGTCCAGTCGAAACTAAGAAATTAAAATCAGCAGATGAGGTTGCTTTGAATCCATTAGATCTTTGAGATTTTCAGTCTTCCAATATAGGTTATTTAATGAATTTAGAAAATAATCAGGAAAATCTAGAAGAGTAATATACTAATATGTCAAAATTTCCTGTGTTCAGGAAAATCATAAGCATGCTACCAATACTGAAAAAGAAAAAAACCAAAAACAAAAAAACAAACAAACATAAAGAATTTAAAAGGGTGCATCCAAATGAGAAGGAACTGAGGGTGGCAATAGAAGAAATTCTAGTCCACAGAACACTGGTCAGAAATAAATTTCATCTTGTGCAAATAAGTATCAAAGTACTTCTGGCAAAGAAACTCATGGAAAAAAGGTGAAATAATGCTATTCGGTTTTATAAGCTACTAGTACCAATTTTTACATTTCTTCCCCTTCACTCCCAGGTACTCTGAGCATCATAAAGAAGCATGCAGAGCCTTGTTTTTTCTTGATATGAATACAAAATTCAGATAGAAATGGACTTTTAAACAGCCAAATAACACCTCACTGGTCACAATGAGAAAATTAGGCTGATCTGATTGATAGAGGCACTCTGTCCTGGAAAGCAGTAACTATGAAAGGTCCTAGGTCCTAGTGGTTTTCCCTGAACTCCCATGGTAATACTTAGGTAATGTGATCTTGATGAGTGCAAATCCAGACCTATGGAGAAGTAATAAGAAGATGACTTTACCGCAACATAGAACAGGGGATGTTGATTCCAGAATATTGTTCCCATTTTAATGTTCATTGTTCAAAAAGCATATTGAAAGACTGGAGTGGGTGCAGAAAAAGAGATACAGAAATTATATATATTATATATATGGTGTGTATATATATATTATATTTAGGGAAAACATGCTACAGCTAGACGCTTAAGCAGCTCAAGAGGATGTATTGATCTGATTTGGACCATAAATATTTCCTCAAAGAGTAAATACTGGATATACAAATCTCCTGCATGTAGATACTGGACCAGGAGCAAACAAACCACTGGCAGAAGCCAGAGAAGTCCAAGCTATATAAAATACCATATTTATTTATTTGTTGATAGTGAACAGTTAACCTTTGGATTGTACTGTAAAGAGAAATACAGGAATTGTGGTCTCTGAAAGAGACAAAATCAAGACTGGATGACTTTTAAGGTTTTGGAAGATGTCTTCAATCAAGCGTAGGTTACTGAGCTTATTGTTAACTGTCTGTGGCAGTACGGAAATTAGAAAAGATGGTCTTTTCTATTTGGTCTTAAATGTTCTAAATTTATGCTCAAAGATACAAGTACATGAGTTAAGCAGTAATACTGATCCTGAAGCATTATGCTTATTCACCCAACCAAACAGTGTTATATTTGTGGTTGTGTTAAGTTTTGAAAATCTATTTTAATGGGCCTCAGCACTAAATAGTTCACGTCATTTCAGAACTTGTTATATCCATTGGGAGTCACACAGAACAACACTGAAAGTGACAGTTGTGCAAAGGATGAAGTCATACTCCTGGTGTACACATCCAGCACATGCATAATAAATTGATAAGCCTACTGGGGACCATGACTTTTTTGGGACATTAATCCAGTCATTTAATGTAGGCTGAACTATGCTAATGTGCATTTCCATTTATTATCAGAGCTGGAGAAAAAGAAAAAATCTGAAGTCTTGCTTGTAGTGAACATCCACATGTCAAAGTAAATTGACATGTCCCTGTGTGATGATACCACCCTTTATAGGTACCAATTGCATTGAGAGAGGATGCTGCCATATGCCCTGCACCACAATCTCTCAGTTTCTGTTCTGGTTTACTCACCAAAGGAGTCATCAATCAGGAGAAAAAGGGGACAGGGAATCATTCTGGGATACAGTAAAAAATATAGCTTAATGTTTCCTAAAAGCCCGTTTCTAACTTTACTTTGGGTAGGCTTGGCATAAATATGACACAATGTTGAAGAACAGCTTGCCCTATCTGGTGACACATTCTTTACCATGTCGGCTCTGTATAGATCTTCTTTCTGTTCTCTGTCCTGCTGCTGACTTGCAGCATCTTTCAGACCATTGCTAGAGGTGTCATTAAGCATAAAGCTATAAGATGCTAATGGACCAAGTGTGGCTATAAATCACTTCACAGTAGCTTCATATATGGAAATGGAATTTAATAATACGGATCTTGCAGGTTTGTGGTGTTTTCCTAAGGCTGTCAAATTGTACTGAGAAAAACATTTCAACTACAAAAATAACAACTGTGCACATGTAGTGGTGATATTTCTTTCCCTTTTTCTCCTTTATTGAGACAATTTTGCAAATGTCTTTTCCTTGAATTTTTTTTTTTTTCATTTTCTTGTATTAGTATCAACCTTCAGAGAGTTTTGTTGTACAGTCTGCCCCATTTTAAGATGCAATTAAGTGAAAAATCTTGTAGACACCTCCTGCGAGAAGCAGAACATTAATTTTCACCAAAAGGTAGTCTTATTTTGCTACAGTGTTCAGTCAGCAAAAAAGTACAGGGCAAACCAGATGGAAAACATGGGCATAGGTGCCGTGTTCCTCAAGGAAACCAAAGTTGTTTTGCCACAAGTTCTCTTCCACTTGCAACACTAATAGTTTTGAAGGAACAGGCTTCACACAGGGTGGCTAACTACATTCCCTTCTTACCTTGGTATAAATTATGTGGGTATATTGATAGTTTGGAGGAAAGGGAAATGCTAGTATGTTACATAGGCTCTGCCTTCTTTTATATTCTCAGTTTTTCATGTTCCCTTCATGGATAATGAGGCTTTGTGCTGGGAAGATGACACGTATACCCTTGAAATTTTCACCTTGAATTATCTTCAATCACCATACAAAATCAACTAAGAATAGGGGGGTTTTTTTGTTGTTTATTTTTTTTTAAATTTGTAATCTTAATTGCAATGGAAAGTTTTAGGGATGATACTGAATCCACCTATTAACTACAAATTCAACTCACAGTCAATTGTTCCTTTTCCCATGTGGTGAGGAAAAAAGATAGGTATACAGATTTTTGATTTTGCATATGGCAGTTTTGTTTTACTGCAAGTTATGCAAATTATTCTGAACAAGAACAGAGCCAGGACATTTATTTAAATCAGTATGTATAAAAGTTATCATTTACAAGTAAAAAAGTTGTTTTATTAGTGCTACACAAAAAAATATTTTTTTTCTTCTATATGTTCCAATAAGGATGACATTGATATTTCTTTAATGGTATTATAGAAGTCATAGAAGAACCAAATCAAAATTTTTATCTGTTGATTAGCTAATAATACACAGAGACAATCCTGACGCAGAAGAGCTTATCTTTTCCACAGATAACACAGAGTAGGACACACTATAGAAAAAAGGATACTGTCAATCAAAGAGAAGATGTTTTTAATGGAGTCTGTTACAGAAAAAGATGAAGTCAGGTTTTGTTATGGAGTATGACTTACATACACTGTTGCGTCTTTCAGAAAGAGTGAAACTTTTCTAGCCCGTGGTTGACATAATACAACGCTTTCATAAAGATAATGGAACTTGTAGATAATATTCCCAAATACTACTTTTCTTGATACAGTGATAGATTTGGAAACAAAAATCTGCAGAAAATACTGGCATTATAAAACCTGATTACTTTCCAAAGCTGAATTAATCATTGCATTTGAATGATCTGTAAATTTATTAAAAAAAAAAAAAAAATCCTAAATCTCAAAAAACTCCAGGAATCATTTCAAGTAATCTAGTTTTGTTTTGGAGTTTTATTTTGTATATTGAAATTATAATTTCAGAATAATAATAGAAAAAATCAGTTCAAAATCATGTCAATCAAAATCCCAGCAAGTCTCTACCCAGTTTAGCACATTCCTGCAAAACATTTCACTTTCAACAAAGGCAGCTTTGTAAAAAGAAAACGTTTTCTTATCAGAGGAAAACAGGCTGTGAGAGGTCAGAAAACACTGAGTTCATCCAACCATGTGCCCTTTAATGGGATCAGCTATACCATGTCACTTTTAACACCTATTTTCCTCTTAGAGGCCTTTTGGAACAGGTTAAATCATCTATTCCAGTACTTCATCACCCAGACAGGAAATTTTTCCTATTGTCTAAACTAGATTTTTTTTTTTTCCTGATGAAATTTAACTTTTTGTTTGTGAGTTGCATCCATCAGGAACAAGGAAGATTAGTTTCTCCCCATCCTCTTTGCAGAATTATTCTCCTTATATCTAGGATCAAATATCTCCATCTCTTGTCTTCATTTCTTCAGCTTAAATAGTTGCAGTTTCTTTCACTCTTTCTATTGAGGTCATATTATCTAGACAACATAATCATTCTTATCTGAAATGTTTACACCATTTCTAATATATTTTTAACCCATTGGCCTATGCTTCTAAAATACAGATAGATCAGAAGCACCATCACCTCATTTATAAGGTTTTTTGTTTTCCTCATTTGTTTTGAGCATAAGCATTAGTGGCTGGAAAGCTGCTTGGAGGAAAAGGACCTGGGGGTGTTGGTCGACAGCTGGCCACCAGCAGTGTGCACAGGTGGCTAAGGAGGCCAATGGTATATTCTATATTTGACAGATCTTATACGGGCTTCCAATACCTGAAGGGGTCCTACAAGAAAGCTGGGGAGGGACTTTTTACAAAGGCAGGTAGTGATAGAACAAGGGGTAACGGCTTTAAACTGGAAAAGGGTAGATTTATATGAGATAGGAGGAATAAATTCTTTACTGTGAGGGTGGTGAGACACTGGAACAGGTTGCCCAGAGAAGTTGTGCGTGCTCCTCTCTGGAAGTGTTCAAGACCAGGTTGGATGAGGCTTTGAGCAACCTGGACTAGTGGAAGGTGTCCCTCTTCATGGCAGGAGGGTTGGGACTAGATCATCTTCAAGATCCCTTCCAACCCAAACCATTTTATGATTCTATGATTCATCCTGGCTTGTACCAGAAACAACGTGGCCAGCAGGACCAAGGAAGATATTCTTCCCCTGTACTCAGCATTGGTGAGGCTGCACCTTGAGTACCTTGTCCAGTTTGGAGCCCCTCACTACAAGAAGGACATGGAGGTGTTGGAGCGTGTCAGAGAAGGGCAACAAAGCTGGTGAAGGGGCTGGAGAACAAGTGTGATGAGGAGCGGCTGAGGGAAATGGGGTTGTTTAGTCTGGAGAAAATGAGGCTGAGGGGAGACCTTATCACTGTCTATAACTACTTGAAAGGAAGTAGCAGCAAGGCAGGTATGTGTCTTTTCTCCCAGATAACTAGTGTTAGAACAAGAGGTAATGGTCTTAAGTTACGCCAAGGGAGGTACAGATCAGATGTCAGGAAAAATTTCTTCACTGAAAGGGTTATCAGGCAAAGGAATGGGCTACCTAGGGAAGTGGTTGAGTCACCATCAGACGGGTAAATGGGGTGCTCGGAGACATAGTTTAGTAGTGGACAGGTATGGTTAGAGTAGATGATCTCAAAGGTCTTTTCCAACCAAGTGATTCTATTATTCTGTGATTAAGTTTCTTAGCAAAACCCTAGAATTTTGTTTGCCTGGAATATAATTTCTTCAATGCTGTGTCCTCCAGCATAAGAATATTTATTATCATAAGGAACTCTTTTTATTAAATATGCATTTGAAGAGTATGAATTTAAAAACAGGGCCTCATATTTAAACCAGTGCTAAAAACTCCATTGGAATTCAGTAGAAGGGGAAACAAACTTTTACAGTGCAGCAGGGCAAAAATTTCTGTTGACTTTAGTAGGCTCCAAGTAAAGTCCATGGGTAAAGAGTTAAAGAGGAGTGTAGAATATGTTAAGACACCAGTAATGGCATAAAATATTTAATTTCAATAATAGAAATAGATAAAAAAGTGGAGGTACTATTTCTTTATAGGAAAATAAAAATTGTTGTCCCACACAAGATAAGAGTAGGAAGTTTCTTTGCTAAGAGCACATACAAAGTATATGGTATATATGTTTTATAAAGACTCTGCCTGTGGATTATTCCAATCTATTTTGGTTACAATTCTCCATTTATATGCCTGTCCTCTTCCTAACTCCAATCATTAACTATCCAAACTTAGTAGCATGTGCTTTCTGAGTTACAGTGAATCTTGAAATACCTGTTGTTTTACTCACAGCCCTGACTGCAAAAGACAAGTAATCTCAAATTCCATATTCTGATAAATAATACAGGAAAACTATTTGAAATATGCATCATAAATGATCTTTGAAGTCTTAAAAGGAAAGTAAAAAGAATGGCTTAGATCATGATTATACAGTAATGATGCAAGATATTGCAGTTTCTGGAGAAGCATGTGTGCTTTTTCTTTTAATTAACATTTTAAATTCACAATATTGAATGATGCATCATTTGAGAGAAAGGACTGCTTATGCCTCTAGTATCTATAAAGATCCAATGAAGTCCTGGCCTAGTGAAGGAAATGGCAACTTTGCCACTGATTTATACAAGAGTTAGATTTCACTCTGGTATGTTAGTCTGAAGTATTATTAAACCCATAACCTCAGTTTTTGTATTTTCTAAGTTTTTGATGGATTTATTGCAGGATACTATACAATAGCAGTAAGAAATATACAGCAAGATGAATAGGATGAGATCTAAAGGAAAAATTGACATTTTTTCCTCTGTAGAAAGAACTTGTTTGTTACTTACCAGTGCATTTATTTTAAGTGACAAACAAGAAAGACTGGCAGACTCAAATTAGAGGTTAAGTAAAGGGTAGCTAAGAAGAACAAGAACCAACTACCTCTGTTTAAAAATAGAATTAGAATGAAGATAGCAACCTGAGGGAATTGACATGAAGCAGATTGTAAGGAAATTGGGAAGGTTCTTTTATTATAGTTAAAACACAGAAGAAATGAAAAATGTGACTGCTTTACAAGTTTCCAGTTCTGCCTTCAGCCAAGCAGAAAAGCTCATGGTATCAAAGCAATTAAGATTAAACTGAAACTTGAAGGCAAACAGCGATCGTCCATTCCACGATAACCTTTTTGTATGTGTATCTTATAGTGATGCAAATGTACAAAGCTTTATGGGATGTATTCCTTCCCTACAAGATGGCCAATTAAAAGGTTAATATGCACTAGAATTTTAGAATTAAAGCCAAACTAAACCACCCTTTCATTACAATTAACTTAAAGGGTTTGATTATTATTCAAATTAAACTCTGGTTCAGCTTCCCTTTTTCATTTGCAAACCACTTTTGATTGAATACTGACATCAGAGGAGGAGAATGTATTTCAAGCACTGGTGAGAGGGAAAAAATGCATGGATACTGCAATAGGAGAAATGGAAATTTCACTGAGCTCCACATGCAGTTACAAGATGCTAAGGTGTGTTGGAGTTACTCACTTTATGGTTTGCATGTACTCATCAGTTCTGCTTTTTAGTAAAAACTGCTCAGATTCCACAGTGAGGACTAGCGTTGATTGTAAATAATCATATTCATTGTGACTCAGCTTAGCAAATTATCTTTTGAAATTGGTAATTTCCAGATACAGTCAAACAACAGAATTCTTTCCTGTAGAAAATTGCCTTTTTGATTAAAATCCTGAAGCTTTCGCTATCTGACAAAAATTGAAAGTTTGAGGACAGTAGGCACTGTAGGCATGTGTTTAATGAAAACACAATTTGCTGTCCAAAAAAGTTCACAGAAAATATTTGGCAGACCCTAATAATTTGTTTCTTGCTTTTTACCTAGCTCTTCCTCCCTGTGACACATTACTGAGAAAGTTGTAAAAAGATAGTATCTGGAGTATTGAGGCTTTTCTAATCCATCTTGGTCTAGTTCAGGATGAGGTGTAGTACACAGCTTTCGGTAGTTCACAGCTTCTGGAAATATATAACAGATGGCCAAAAATGCTTTTTTTTTTTTTTTCCTCTTAAAGAAGTATGAGGCCTCCTTTAACACCAATGTCTTTGGGGACATGGGAGACATAATAGCTCAGAAATGGTTTCCAGTGCTTTGAAATGCTAAATGATGACATGTGATTCCTCATTTGGTAAATGTGGGCTTGGTAAAGGTCTGCAGCATTCTGCAAAATTACTTCCTGTGGCTGGGCAGGTCAGCAGGTAAAGGGATTCGAGCTGGCAGTCATCAGCGTACTAATGACACAAAGCAGCTCATTTTCCCTGTGCGGCTGCAATTGCTATGTAGATAAAAAACAGATGGTTGAAAATTTCGTTAGAAAAAGCAGTCTGATCTGTGTACTTGATTGCTGCTATTAAAAGCTTTGTTCCTAAACAGTTTGCAGGTTTTTGTTCTTGATCTGTTCAGAGTCTGGAAACTGCTGTTTCTCATTTATACTTGCCTGTAACCATTTGTTCTTGGACCTTGCAATTTTATTTATGAGGATCTCTGGCATGGAGGACCTGGGATAGTCTGGAATATCCCATAGGTATGGGGTAGTCCTTGAAAATCACTTAAAAATTGCCCTGACTGTTAAATAATTATTTATTTTCTCTCTGCTGACTTTTTTTTTTTTTTCCTGCCCTATTATTGGCCAATAGAAAAATAAAGAAATTAATAAGCACATTAAGTTTCAGGCACTGATCTCTTCTCTCTGGCGACCAGTGATAGGACCAGGAGAAATGGCAGGAAGATTTGCCAAGGCAACTTTAGGTTGGACATTAGGAAATGGTTCTTCACCCAGAGGGTGGTGGAGCACTGGAACAGGCTCCCCAGGGAGGTGGTCATGGCATCAAGCCTGATAATATTCAAGAAGCATTGAGACAACATGTGCCCTCAGACACATGGTCTGAATCTTGGGATTGTCCTATGATAGGGCAAGAGTTGGACTTGAGGATCCTTGTGGGTCCCTTCCAACTCACAACATTCTGATTCTATGATAAGTTTAATTGTATTGTCATTTTTCATATTACTTCAACAGGTGGTAGGTATGAACTCAAAGTCAACCATGCCAGCAATAAGCAAGATGATCTGTTGACAGCATATCACAGTGGCACACTACCAATAGTTAGAAGCAAGCTGCAAGCTTGGTCATTTGCTACATATCTTATTTATGTCAATATTAATGAATTTAATTTTAAAAGAATCCAGAGTGTGCATCTCAATGGCCTTCTGTAGCTGTAGGTCCCAGAGATTTCCTGGTGACTTCAGAAAAAACAACTCTACTTTTAAAAAAAACCACCACTGTAAATTTAATCTAAATATAGAGGCAACATGCTTATTTCAGACCTGATGTCAGGAAGACCTTGACTGGAAGGTCTCAGGATGCTTTGTCTCTTTTCTCCTAATAAAAAGATAATCAAAGATTTTATCCATTTTCACTATAATAAAAGTTTATCCAAGTGATTGAGCCTGGTTTGTGACAAGGGGTGCTGCATCATCAGAATTCCTCTTAAGGAAGGGAATTTTACCCCATAATGATATTAATTTAAGGAAAATTATCTAAACTTTCCCTGCAGTTCTTTCTTTATAGTCAATGCAATTAAACATATGACACACTAGAAATCAGTAATGCCCCATGAATAATAATAGAATTAAAGCAGCAATAACTCCATATGTAAAATCAACTACAAATCCAATAACATATTGAGGACATAATGTCCAGTGTAAGTCCCCCAGCAGTCATTTTTTTCTATCAATAGTGGAGTCCTAACACTAAATCAATTCCTAATGTATAAAATGCACGATCAGTTTAGTTGCCCTTAGTGCTGGTTTAATTGCTGTCATTCTTGGAGAAAGAAAAAAACCAAACAAAAACAAAACCAAAACCCACAAGAAATCAAAAGAAATCAGTATTAAATAAAGAACAGACAGAGTCAGAACTCATATCTGAAATATAGATATTGTTTAAGCCCAAAACCTGACTTGAATTGTACAACTAAAATCAAAGGCTAGCCCTTTTTTACACTCCTGCTTCATGTATAGAGAGGAATGAATACAGACTAATCTAAATTGTAATGTCATAGGTTGTTTATACTGCATAAATAAGGTACGGCAGCTGTTTGAAAGGCAATTTGAACTAAAAGGTCTCTGTATTGAATCCTAAAGTATTTATATTCAGTTTTTTACACCGTGTTCTGTTTTCAGAATCATTGGTGAATTTGTTAAATCACTGGTGTACTGGTTAGAGTTTAAAGAAAATGTAATATTACATGAACACCGGCTACCCTTAGACTATCTCCTTGAGTCTGAACGTATGTAGCTATATGCAAAACCTTTGACATAGCTACCTTTACTGAACCAAAACAAACTGCAGTGAATTGTTTTTCAAACTCCCTCAGCCACTATGATTATACTGCATTTGTAATGAAGCAAGGCGACTTAAAAACACTGCAAGGACACATTTCATAGTATGTTTTTATTGTACATTTGATTTCACATATCATTAGCCAGACTTTCCAAATGTGTTCCAAGTAGCCTATAAGAAAAACACTAACATGTTGAAACAAGATTATTAGCAAAATCAGTATCAATGAATGGGAATTCTTTTTTTTTCTTTTTTTTTTCTTTTTTTTTTCTTTTTTTTTTTCCTACTTGCTATGGGTAACTTCTATAGCAAGATCAGAGCAATATAATCTTAGTATACTGTCCTGGATGTCTACAGTACTGAACCAAAAATCCCAACCCTCACCAGAGGTATTGGTTATATAAGTAGGTGTTTAAGTGAAGTTTTATTCAAGTTTCTAGGCATAATAACTCCTCTTTCTCTTTCACGTAAGAACTTTTACATAAGAAGAAATTGTTTTATTAGCAAGACCTGAGCCTCTGGACCATTCCCTTTAAGACAGGAACCTAATTATGTGATCTTGTGTCAGGTTCCTCTTATCCTGCCTTCTTTCCGCCCCCTGATATCCCTGGCTTCATAGTGAATTCAAATAGACCAGACTTATACGTATAATATCGTGTGAACAACTCATTTTTTTTGAGCAATGTCCTTCTTGTATTCTAAATTTTACATTCCTATTTACTCAAGAGCATTACTTCAAGAACAGATAAACAGTGTCCAATTCTTCTTCTGTCTTTCCTTTTTCTCAAGCTTGCCAGGAAAGATCCTTGACTGGGAGCACTCTAAATATGCAAAGTGTGAAGGTGAATTAACACTACTCATACCTAAAAGGGATGTGAGGGTTTTCTCCATCAGAGTATGAGCTAATATGAGAATTCAGGTTCCTCAGAAAAAGGAGAAAGGGTGTGTTCTGGAATAAGAACATATAGCCATCTGAGGTGGGATCTGCATCTTTTCATTCTCATGACAGAAAAAATACAGGAAGGAACCTGGGGAGGAATAACTCCAGGCAACAGGACAGGTTGCGGATTGACCTGCTGGAAAGCAGCCCTGCAGAGAAGGACCTGAGAGTACTGGTGGATGACCAGTTGACCATGACCCAACAATATGCCCTTGTGGCCAAGAAGGCAAATGGTATCCTGGGATTAAGAAGAGTGTGACCAGCAGGTCAAGGGAGGTGATCCTCTCCTTCTACTCTTCCCTGGTCAGGCCGCATCTCGGGTACATTGTCCTGTTCTGGACCCTCCAGTTCAAGATAGGGAACTTCTGGAGAGAGTCCAGCAGAGGGTTACTAAGATAATTAAGGAGCTGGAGCATCTTTCTTACAAGAAAAGACTGAGAGAGCTGGGTCTGTTTAGCCTGGAGAAGACTGAGAGGGGACCTTATTAATGTTTATAAATATCTAAAGGACAGGCGTGAAGAGCATCTACTCTGCTCTGATCAACTCTGTCCTCTGTTAATATTGAGAAAATTAAACCTTGATAACACGTAATTCAATGTACTCTGAAAAATCTAGACTATCTGCAGTGAATTGCTCCCTGAGCTTTTCTATTTCTTTCTAATGGTTACAGAGAAAGTCCAGAAATGAACTGTGAACGTCCATGCTGTACATGTGCCTATTTACTCTTTGGATCGTGAATGGTCAGACAACATTCAGAACTCATGCTTCTGTAAGTGGAAGGACATAGGTGTTTTACAGGGTTTGCCTATGAGCTTGAAAATTATAACACTAGAACATTTGACTTGACACTCCTAAAATGTTCAATTCCTCTAACTAGTACTAGAAATATGGTGAGTTCTGCAATAATTTCTAAGTGTTTCACTTCACTTTTTGTAACTGTAGTACTAACAGTAGTAATTTTTCACAGGTTTTATCCTTTTGCATGCTATTGGCATCTCTTTGACGTGATTAAAAGAATGTCTTTGGATTGTAGCCACCCACATAAGTGCACACTGTTTGACTCAGTTTACAACTTCTTTATGGTATCTGAAATGTCCTAGGACATTCTGCTTTTCCTCCAGCTGCTACTGCATAAGACCACAATTTCTTGCATACCTTATTTTTTTTTTGTCATCTCCATGTCAATATATCAGCTACTCTAAGATGCCTCAAATAGCTTTCATTTTAGTTTTGTTTTATACACTGAAACAAGCCAGGCTGAGAGTCATATACTTATACATAAGCGTCTAGATGTGGGCTCCTGACTGTTTTGGTTATATTTTCATTATGTAGCATGGATTTTTGTTATGAGCATGAACACATGGCAGTTAATTTATCCCTGTAGAACTGCAGGTTGCTTTGCACTGAGACATCCTCATGGGACCTATAGGAAAATTGCATCACTGCAGCTTGGAAAATAACAACTTCTTAAATTGCACAAGAAGCCTCTGTACAGGCAACTGAATTAAACTTCTACCTGACAAGTAAATCCCTAAATTCCATTCAAAATTTTTTGATTTGTAATATTTCAAGAAGACTCCGCGAGAAGAAACTCAAAGGGGGAAAGGCAACCTATTGGGTTTTATGGGACCTGATATTGCCCTGTCCAGCATGTTCCAGGAGCCTGTATCTTACCATTACCTGGATGTTTGACATTAAGGAAATATTCAGTCATCTTGTTGGCAGGAATAAAGGATTTTTTTTTTAAATATATGGTCAGTCTTTGGTGCAATTCAGTCATCTAGACATCTACGTCTAGTTCCATCTAAGGAATCTACAAGCTCCCAAACATCTAACCTTCTACGGTAGCAGCTGAATACCAGGTGGGAGCACCTAGGGCATCTCAAATGGCACTATGTGCCTACACTTAGAAAAATGTATTACCTCCTCTAAGCCTTCAGGTAAATAAAATTAACATTAAAAGAATTTAGAGACAGAAGGATTTTTAATTCATTCTGTTTATCACTTATTATTTAAATATAGCTTAACAAGGCAAACAAAGCAGAGTGCCTGTATCCCATTATCTTTTTATATTCTAGAAAAAAATAGACAATGCACAAAAAAGTGTCTAAAATTGAGCAGCTTGTGGTTATGTTGCTATAGTTACAGGACGATCAGAGGCTTTGCTAAGCCAGAAAAAGAAATGAGCAGTTTCAAATAGTTTTGCACCTAGTCACTGCAGATAGTGCTACATTTCCAAATACAAAGTTTTGGTCTGCTTCACATTGGTGAAATGCAAAGAAGCCATTTGTCTCCTGAAATTTCTTATGAATAAAAAAACCCTTTGCACTTTGTGTCTGAGAATTTCCATGTATATTTTGAATAAGAAAACCAGCTGCTATTTATAGACATCATCAGAAAATGATTTTATTTTGTTTTTTTTCAGAATAATTCCTTTTTTTTTCCATTTTTCAATACAAAATGAAGCACTTAACATCTTTATGACTGAAGATCAAAAACTTCTACTTTGCAGCTAAAATCTGTTATCTATAAATAGATATGTAAATTTATAATATCTTTCAGCTAAATACTTATGTTTCACAAGAATTAATACAACCATATGAAATGGTCAGTTTGGGAAAAAAACCAGCACATTTATTACTAGAAGCAATTCTCATTAAAAATACTAATAAGCATCCTACCTTTTTGAAAACAATTTCAATATAGATTATGGGTAAATAATGCTCACCCAGAGATGTCAGTGCTGGAGACTACACTGACATTGAAAAGCACTTATTGGAATTGGAACGAAGAAACAGAGACAAGGAGTTGTATTTGTACCAGGTGACAGACTGTGCCTAAACTTTTATCCCCTTGTTTATATAAATTCTTAAATTTGCTTTTGCATTATGTTTCCCTGAATGAATGAATAGATTTTGTACCTAAATGTGAAAACTTCAGAAGACTAAACATTATTATATTCCTAATATTTTCAGTTCCTTTTTCGTGAATTGTCATGCAGGCAATGAAGCACCTGCTGCCCCTGAACTTGTCCATCTTTCTTTGTATATTGAAGAGTGAGGTGCAAAACTTCTATTCCACTTTATTTGGGTTTGTGTGGCAAAGTTTTGGTAGCAGGGTGGGGCTACAGGGGTGCCTTCTGTAATGAGCTGCTGGAAGCTTCCCCTAGGTCTGACAGAGCCGATGCCAACTGGCTCAAAGAGGAACCCACTGTTGGCCAAAGCCAAGCTTATCAGCAGTGGTGATAGTACCTCTGGGATAACATATTTAAAAAGGCAAAAAGTCACCAAGGTCAGTGAAGAAGGAGGGGGAAGAGGTGCTCCAGGCACTGGAGCAGAGAATTCCCTGCAGCCCGTGGTGAAGACCATGGTGAGGCAGGCTGTTCCCCTGAAGCCCATGACAGTTAACAGTGGAGCAGATATCCAACTGCAGCCCATGGAAGACCCCACGCCTGAGCAGCTGAGTGCCTGAAAGATACTGTGACCCTTTTGGAAACCCACTTTGGAGCAGCTTTTCTGGCAGGACTTATGACCCCATTGGGGACCTGTGCTGGAGCACTCCCTTTCTGAAGGACTGAACACCATGGAAAGGACCCACACTGGAGAAGTTTATGAAAAACTGTAGCCTGTGGAAAGGACTCATGTTGGAGAATTTAATGGAGGACTGTCTCCCATGAGAGTGACTTCACACCGTAGCAGGGCAAGAGTGTGATGTGAGCTTCCCCTGAGGAGGAAGGAGTGGCAGAAACAACTTGTGATGACCACAACCCCCGTTACCATCCCCCTGCACCGCTTGTCAGGGAGGAATTAGAGAAATCAGGAGTAAAGTTAAGCCCAAGAAGAAGGGAGGGATAGAGGTATGGTGGTTTAAGATTTATTTTTATTTATTTTTATTATTTTTGGTTTTATTACCCTACTCTGATATAACTGGCAATAAATTAAACTAATTTCCCCAAGTCAAGTCTGTTTTGACCATGACAGTAACTGGTGAATGATCTTTCCCTGTCCTTATCTCAACCCATGAGTCTTTTGTTATATTTTCTCTCCCCTGTCCAGTTGAGGAGGAAGAGTGATAGAGTGGGCTTTGGTAGGCATCTGGCATCCAGCCAGGTTCAACCCACCACAATGATGTATGCTGGTTTTCAGAGATCCTGACTCTGAAAAACTCTTTTATACCTCCTTTTAACTCTGATACTTAAAGTTTTACTGACCTTTGCTATGGAAAAAGAAAAGCAACTGAAATACCTAGATGTTAATTTAGATGCAGTCTCTAAATAAAGGCTAATGTCTCAGACTATATCCAACAAGTCCAAACTCATCTTCTACTCAGATCTAGGCTTGTGGTGGCCTTTGTGAAAAAAACTTTAGGCTTCTACTGATACATAAAGGAAGCAGTTGTGGATCTGCTTGTCTTTATATCATTTCTGGGATTATGACAAGAGAACCACATATATCTTCAACAGACCCCCATCACCTATACCAAATGAAACAGGCCCCTGACCTCTTGCTGTTCCTTGTTAAGGTAAGCAGTATTCTTGGGTTTAGTTCAGTAGCACATCCTTAAATGTCTAATACTGTGTGAGATGCAACAGAAGTTGTAAGACATACATATGATGTAGCAGACATAACACAGAATGAACAGCAGGCTTGCAACCTCCTACAGAGGTATATGAAAGCCAAAGAGGGAGATTAAAGTGGGCTCTAAATGCCTATGCTTAAGTAGCTGAATTAAGTCAGTAATTACTTCCCCCTCCCTGGAAGTGTTTAAGACCAGGGTGGATGAGGCTTTGAGTAACCTGATCTAATGTAAGGTGTCCCTGCTGATGGCAGGGGGGTTGGAACTAGATGATCTTTAAGGTCCCTTCCAACCCAAACCATTCTATGATTCTATGATTCTATGATTAATACAGACGGAGAGGACTGGATTCAATTGTCTGTATCTAGGTGTCTAGTGTCATATTAGGTACTCTGTAATCTCCTATCTGGCCTCTATCTGTTGCTCAGAAATTGTGAACTACTTTTGTGTCTGGTGTCCTACCTGCCAGTCATGTATGGACTATTAGGAAATCCTTGATCATCTGAAGCATACTTTTAAGGGAACTGAATCTAGTCTCAGAATTCCATTAACTAAAGAGAATCAAACTCTCATAAAGAGAGTTTAGACACATCAATCACTTGTGAAAACCTAATTTATATACCTACCTGTAGAAAGCTCATCAGTAGACTGAAACCCACAGTTAAAGTTTCAAAGTCAGCAGAAAATTAATTACTCTGTCTTTCTTTAACAGTTGACAGAGATCTAAGATGAGATTCATTTCAAATCAGTGTAGACATCTAAAGTAGATCAGAAGAATCATTCCCTGTAAGTGATTCAATTTCTTTCATGAGGGCACATGGTCCCATTTGAGATGTCTCAGGGAAATCCATGTGGTCTCCAGATGTTGCTCCAGAAGGTCATAGGTCTCCCCTGGGTTCCAATGTCACATCTACTGGCCACATATTAACGTCTTAGATGCCCTACGGTGTCATCATGGCATTTGGTACAATATGTTGCATAAACATAGGTCATTTCCTCTCCCAAATTACGCATTCCACAATGGACAGTATAGATATGCAAAAACAGGGCAAGATATGTTTTGGTTTTGCCTACTGTATAGCTCTAACTGCTAAAGACAGTGATAGACAGAGACCAAAGTGAGAAGACTAGCTGATGAGTTTTCAGAGGAAATGTACAATGCTTTGCAGGTGAGATAATCACTTATCCTATAGTGTTCTTAGAGTTTTCAAAGACCTTTGAATGGAAAACTGATGCTATTCATTATGCATGCATTACAGATTTACCATTAGGCCAGTAATTTTTCTAGCACAGAAAAATTTCACCAAGGTAATTTATGTTTCAAAGGAGATACATGAAACCCTGCAAGAGTCATCAGTGGGATAATGTGCCTTAGGGGTGGGGGGAGAGAAATATCTGTCATCTTATGTGTAGAGGTTATATTTTTCCATGTAACTTAGATGTTTCAAGATATTTGTACGAATCTCTTAGCAAAAAGTGAGTTAACGAAGATATTTACAAAAATGTGATTTTGTCATACAAATGTTTTTGCTGCTTGAAAACTAATTTAATTTTTTTTTTGTATGTTGTTTTTTTATTAATCTGAGAAAAAAATAAAGGAGCTGAAACAGAACTATACAGGATTACACACTGCCAATACCAAATTAGTTTGTATAGAACTGGCTTATAGTTCTTCTGAAGCTAACTTCTCAATTTAATCAAAGAGTATATGAAAACACCACAATACTAATTTTGAAATAAAAGATTTGTCTGTGTCATGCAAAGTAATGTCTGAATTGTTCAGTTGGTCTATAGTTTCTTAGTAGTTCTCCCACTCTGCAAACCTGTTACTCATAAGAGAATTAAACAGCACAATCAGATAACGTAACTGACTCTGAAATTGTAGTATGAGGAAAAATGTGAGAGTGAAGTGCCAGACTATCAACTGAAACATTACTCTAACAATGCCCGAGATGATCAGAGAACAAAAAAAGTCCATATTCCCACTTCAAACTATCAATTAGAGAAAAACTGCTCATTCATAATCATGAGCAAATTAGGCTAGAAATCTCCACTGGAGATTATTTGAAATTGGAACTGCTTGTTTGTTTGTTTGTTTGTTTGTTTTGGCAAGTGCAAGTTATTAGATTGACAGAGGTATTCTTTCCTCATTTCTTCTCCTTATGTGTACTCCACAATACTGGAGTGATAAGGGACAGGATTACAAAGGCGTTTAGGCTCCTAACTCCAGTTAGATTATTGGATACCTAAGACTTCTAATGTCCTGTAAATTCCATCCCTAAAAGTTCAAGATTTCGGATAGTTCTGCATAATGTTATTTATTAAGCAGAGGAACAGCCCAAAGCCAAAAATAAGACCCATAAAAACTGAAAAATCAGCATCATAAGTGGTGCTCTGAGCAAGACTATACTTCATAATGAAGAGTAGACAGCAATAGTGGAGATAGATATAAAATATTTGCTCTGTGTGTGTATTTTGAGTTTATTTCAGATAAATTCTAGATACACAAGAACAAAGCTCTGATTCAATAATCTAATCACTGATACCCTGGATCATTTAAGACTGTAAGGTAACTGATCTTCATCTGCCTCTCCAAGAAGGTATGGGTCTTTTATAGGTCTTGTGTCATAAATGCCACCTGGGGTACATGCCTTAGATAACGTAGGGATGCCTTTGCTTAGGAAATTAAATTGAACCTCAAGTGCCTGAGCATGATGCTGCCTTTATTACAAAGCTGGGTTATCACAGAATCATGGAATCATAGGATGTTGTGAGTTGGATGGATAGTTGTGTTGGGCAACTAACACTTGGGTTAGCAAAACCATCATGTCTGGTAGCTGTTGCTGCTGGCAAAGGAGGAATTAGGGCTTTTAGGATGATGACTGCCAGAAACTGAAATCATGGTCCTCATTCCTTCCAACACCTTGGTAGCAGCAGGCAGCACACCCTGATTGACTGCCTCACCTCCCATCCAGGCGCTTTCCATCATCCTCTCCTAATTTTACCAGAAGTTACTCATCCCTGTTTCCCACCATTCTTGTTTTAAAACAAACATACAAAACAAACCAAACTCCACAAACTCCAAATCTATATTTCTGAAAAACTGTCAGCTGACTCTGCTCTGTTATGCAGTATAATGACAAAATAACTCTGTTGGATTCTCTAACAAAATGTACCCTCACCAGTGTAAAATTGACAGCCTAGGATACATTTATGGCAACTAATACTATAAAATCTGGACACTTCACATGCTTTATGATATCCCACAGAGGTAAAGAAGGAAGAATTATTTGACAACTGGGAGTAAGAAGCACAGAAAGGCAAAATTACTTATCTAGGATGACATAAAACACCTGTAACAGAGAAGGAAGCTAAACCTGGGTCCTCTAATTTTGAGGCTTATGTTCTAGTCACTAGATAATCCTTCCTGCTCCAAGCCTGAAATCTTGGTGTTCTTATCAATTCTGCATGTTTTTAAAGCAAGATTTTCAGAAATACACAGTTTATGTGCTGGCTGAAGTCTCTCTCCATTGAACTGGGAAAAAAAAAAAAAAGAAAAAAAAAAAGTTTTATCATGGAAGCCACCACTACAAGAATTAAGCCAAGATGATCTTCACTAACTCATTCTGATCTAAGTAAAAGCTCAAACTCCCATTTCATTTTTTGTACTCTGCACACACTCAGTACACAAGAAATACAGGACTCTAACAGAGTCAACTGAAATATTTATGAGATTCAGTACATTTTACAAGACAATATTTTCAAGCAATGCTGCTGCAGGTGTTAATTAGTAGGAGACTGGTTTTTATACCAGTTCCTTCTCCAAAAAAAGAACCAGGAGCCTGAGCTGCCTTTGCATAAACATATAGTATCTTCTAACCTTTCCCTGTTAAGCCAGCAATGCAAGAGCCTCCATCTCCCAGCCCTGTATGACTGCCTAGGGTACACTGGGTGGGCCAAAACTGTAGTAGTTAATTGTGTCTGGGCTGCTCATTGAAGCCCTAGGGTCATTCCCATAGTTCACTGACCAGTAAGAAGATCACGATCCTCTAGGACCAGTAAAGCAGGCTGTAAGTAGTATCTTTGAGTGAGAACACCAGACTGGGATTGTTTGTACAATAAAATTTCTGATTTGAGAGAAAGCTGAGGTTGCAGCCTCTCTTTTTCTTCTACTGCATCCAGAAATTCAAATCTTTAAAGTCTGTTTAGAAAGAGGGAGAGAGTTGGCTTTTAATTAAGGTTTACAAGACCTATGTTAAAAATATCAACAAGTTACTAAGTCCACAGTATCTTCACAGAATCACAGCATCACTGAGGTTGGGAATGGCCTTTGGAGTCCAACCTCCCTGCTTGAGTGTGGTCAGCTAAAGCAGGTTGCTAAGGGCCATCCCCAATCAGATTTTTAGTACCTCTAAGGACAGAAACTCTGCAACTTCTCTGAGCAGTTCTAGTGTTTGATCAGAAAATAAATAAATAAATAAATAAATAAATAAATAAATAAATAAATAAATAAATAAATGAAATCTTACATTTAAGTGGAGTTTTGTGTATTCTAGTTTGTGCCTGTTACCTTGTGGCCTGGCTTTTGCCTTCACTCAGAAGAGTCTGACTCCATCTTCTTTACTCCCTTCACCCCCTGTTAGGTATTTCCGCACAGCAATAAGAGATCCCAGCATGTACTGATGCATGGGATTATTCCTCCTCATGTGCTGGACTTTTCATTTCCCTTTGCTGAATTTATTTAATTTCCTGTTGGCCCATTTTCACAGCCTATCAAGGTCCCTTTAAAAGGGAATATAATAATCTGCTCTGTCAACTATACCTCCTAGTTTTGTGTCATCTGCAAACTGACTGAGGATGCACTTTTCCCAGTCATCTAGGTGATAAATGAAGATGTTAAACAGTACTGGCTCCAATATTGGCCTTAGGAGCTCATCAGTAACAACTGATCCCATTTAATTTCATTTTTCTTTTTTTTTTTCTTTTTTTTTAAGTCTAGCCATCTAAAATGCAGCTTTTTTATCAAGCAAATGGTCCAAGTTTCCTCTGAAGCCATAGGAGAGGCAGTGTCAGAGAAAGATTTTTCTCTTCCTAAAAGACGAATATCTGTCCCATCCAATTATTTTTTTCCATTAACTGTAACTGAATCCTTGATTACTATAGTTAGACAGCTAGCCTCTAAAAACTATAGATAGGTTAGATGAATCTCACACCTCTTCAAAGAATTAAATTGAGCTATCAGTAAAAGAATAGATTGAGAAAGGGTCCACATCAAAATACCTTAGGGGCATAAGCACTCATCAACATTTTACTCTGATTTGAAGTGTGCTGTAATCAGAGTCCACTCTGACAGGATTTCCACATGGAGCTTGAAAAGGCTTCCTAACAAGACTTCTTTTGAAATTAACACATTTCTCCCACAATTTGCAAAAAAAAAACCCAACCTGTTGTCAAAAAGTCACAATCTTCTAGGAAAATGCACCCCAATGTATTCTGCTAGTAAAGCTAGTATATGCTGCAGAAAATAAATAATAATAACTGCTCTGAGTGACTTGATCCTTGGTTGTGCACTAGCTGTATCATAAATCAAGAATAAGCATTTCAAGTGTGACTTATTCCCTATGAGCTATCACTTGATGGGTGCTAATAAGAATTGTGACTAACAATTCAAGCAAAGATCTGTCCTTTTTTTTTCTTTTTTCTTTTTTTTCTTTTCCTCAAACACACTGCTTGACAGATTACAACAGAAGGGAAAAGTACAGCAAAACCCATGTGTGCCTTGCACTATGAACAGTTTCCTTACTAAATAAATAAGCCAAAAATAAAACAAAATGAAAAACAAAGTCCAACCAAAATGGAATTTGAGAACATCCCAAAGAAATACGCTATGGAAAGTTGGACATATTTGAGATAAACAGCAGATGGCATTCTCAGGTGGTGGGGAAGATAAAAATACGAATTTAGAAATGTTACGAGTTTTGTAACTGCAGAAAAAGTGTAACTTGGAATTCAGCAACAGATAGTCTAAAAGCTGGTTTGCAGATTTGGGGAGCACAGCTGCTTTACATCTTCTCATACTCTCTCACTGGAAATCTGAAAGCATCTCTGCATCTTTAAACTAAATGCAAGCCTCGGCTGGTCAGAACAGCTGCCATATCCCCAGGTATGCACGATTAAAGTACTGGTAAAAGTTATATTGTTTCCATGTAAAAAGTAGAATTGCATTGAGTCACCTTCACTTGCAATTATCTTAGTATAAAACAGCAGAAAAGCAAAGTTAAGGTGTCCTTTAAAAGCCTTACATTGTGCCTGTCTCTGTGAGTGCTTATTTTTCTCGACAGGAAGGTCTTGGAGGTCTAAAGGTGTGGTATATAGAAAACAAAGCCATATGAGTTTCACAGCTGGAACTCAGTTTTGTTTCTAGCTTTAACTCCTTTGTGCTACCAAACTGCATTTGATATGTCTGTGATAGAGGGTTTAGGAATTTCAGTTTCATTTTTAGAACAGTATGTATCCTGATGCCTTCTGGCTATCTTCTGCTATGTATTACTTCATCATGGTCACATGAATCTGAGAGAGTTATCTATGAACAGGATTACACTGAGGGTCAAAATCACCTGAATGTCTCTCTCTTGGGAAGGGCAAAAGTCTGAAAATATATCTAATTTTTAATACATAAAAAAATATGTTTTCTACTCTCCCTTTGCTTTTAAAATGCCATAACAAAAGATTAAGGTAATTGATGTTTAGTATTAGTCAAGAAGAGCAGAGAATGATGCTCTGGGATAAAGAAAGCAGAAAAGAACAGAATTGTGAATCTTTCTAATTTTTTTTACCAGCTCAGGAAGAAAGAAAACCTCTAAGGAGGTGAGAATATGACTTCAGCTCATCCTCATAATTAGAAAGAAAAATCATGTGCAGAAGAACAGTAGGATTTTTGATAAAAGTTCAATGAATAATCAAAAAGAAAATGAGCTGGAAGAAAAGCTTTAAGTGGTTTTTGTTGTGTTTTACCTCATCTAATTTTGTATAGGTCTATAGCTAACTAAGTAACCAGCAGATTTTTGGAGCCTTTTGTGAAGACTAGGGGTGAAATTGACACTCCCACCTTGGCTCATGAGCTAGAATCACTACAGAATCAAAGAGGAAAAATAAGCATTTTAGGGCCTGATTGACCTACTCACATTGAAAGTATTTTTTATGATGAGACAAATGGTGCTTTTTAAGTACTTTTTTCCCATTGAATGTAAAAAAAAAAAAGATACTTAACTCAGATAAGGGTGCAGACTTCCATGTTTAGGCAGAAGAATCTCTAAGAAGTTTGTGTGGTTGGGGTGCTTGGGGAGTGATGGCCCAAGTTAGATCTGTGAGGTCTGTTCCTGTGAAAGATGAGAAATAGAAGTGCTGTGCCTGTGGAAGAAAAGACCTAGGAATGTAAAAACCTAAACATGAAGCCTTCTTTATGCAAGATAAGCTAGATGGAATGAGGGAGGAGCTCAGACAAGGACAAGAGGGGATATTGCCACAATGTGAAGAGGTTTACACATAAAATGCTTTTTCATTATTTTTATTATCCAGGTGGTCCATATTTCAAAGACTGAAAAAAAAAAAAAAATCTTTTCTCAGAGTGCCAACATCAAGCAAGGCAAAAGTCTGGACAGAATCTTTAGTGTCAAAGTATTAAAGAAGCTTGATAACTCTTAACTGTCTTTGAGGAAAAACGAAGATGCAAAAGAAAGTGACAAAGGATTCATCTGTCTATGTGTGCTAATGTTTAACAGATGCTAATACTTACAGGAGTGTTATGAGAATTAATTAATGAGTGCTGGTAAAAGTAATCCAAGGAAGCAGTTTTTCCATGCAATGGACATATTAAGAAACAGGCAATTCTGCCTTCATTAACTTTATAGCAGGTTAGTGAAACACATTCTTGGGCATGAAGACAAGCAAAAATATTGTAAATACATTTACAATAAAACATGAATATAATTTAGTCATAGTTGTGAATTTCAATGTGTGTGGAATACATAAAAGATAAAGTAGCTGGTTTTTTTTTATTTTTTATTTTTTTCTGATTTCCAGATGACAAAATAAAGGGATTCTGTGCCACTTACTGCAAATAGTGAAATAAAATTATCCCACGTATTTATAAATCATCTACTGTGTAATACCAGCATTGTTTCATGTTTGAGGTCAATCTTCTGTTCTGTACCTGGAAAAACCCTGTCTCATTGAAGTCTTCTACTTGTGGGCATCACATTCTTCTACCACAATTTGAAAAGTAATTGGCAATGAGTCTAATTTCAGCACTTCAATGAAGCTTCCTCCCCACCTGTCTGGAAGATCAGCAGTGGGTAGTAGTCCGTCGGACGCACCAGGTTGGGGAGTGCCCTGGTGATATCCCTGATCCTGGCTCCAGGAAGACTACATACTTCCCTATGTTGAGGGTCAACCCTGCATATTGGGCCCTCTGTCCCTCTCAGAAGGGAATTGCCTACTACAATCACCCTTCTTTCTTTCTTGTCAGAGACAGTCTTGAGGGGCAGAGTCAACCGCCTCTTCCTCTGTGGCCTTGTAGGTGGGCCCTGCACCACATCCTCATCTACCTCTCCTTCAAGATGCAGGGCCTCAAACCTATTACAGAGAGGCACCTGAGGGGGGGAAGGAGGTCGCCCTTGATGCCGAACTGGGACATTCTTCCAAC
>NW_010330806.1:269400-282899 GCF_000700745.2 Antrostomus carolinensis
GGTATCGTCCTGGGGCATTTCTGACTGGCACACCAGGGAGTTACTCCACCAGTCAATCTCCCTCTCACTTTCCCTAATGGCTCTCAGTCTCTCGACCTACACCTCCTTGAGTTTTACCACCATACTGAGGAGATCATCCACCTGCTCACGTATCAGGCAGGTGGAATGCCTCCAGCCCTCCCCCAGCAGGCCCTGCAGCCAGAGACCTGAACAGCCACTGTTCGGGGAAGTCTCTCTGTCTGGGTTGCCACGGTCTTCTTGCTACAAGCTCTCTGCCTGGAGGACACCATAGTCAGAGGCAGCCTGGGACGCACCCACAAGTTGGCTAGCTGCTGCTATGGAGTGCTGCTATCAGCAGAGCTCCAGCGAGCTGCCCCTCACCCTTCCCTGCCTGCGCAAACTGCCACACCACATCGTGGTTGCTCACACTCCCTGGGGGCCGTTTAAATCTCCTGCGGGTGTCCCTGGCACCGCCCCCACCGCGTCAGCCCCGCTCCCACGATTGGGTGCTCCTGATGGGACTCGGTGTCATGTCTGCATCTTTCCCTCACTCCGGGATCACCTCCGCCTCCTCTCAACATGTGCTCAGCCATGGAACCTACCGTTGCTGCTGCTGTGCTCCTCGCTGACTTGTAGCAGAGCAAACTGAGGCAGACACCCATTCTTTGGGTACAATCCAAATTTGGAACGTCTGTTTTGTGGAGCAATTAACACTAACTTTGTTTGTTGCATAAATGAATGTTTGGGCTTTGGAGAACAATTGATGTAATTGTTTCTGAACATTCTCCACTTCCCTTTTTTATTCCCTTGGTAATTCTTTGTGAATCCATGCTTATATCATCTCAGCGATGAGTTGATAACCTAAGGGAACTAATAAATTTGGAATTTAGTCAAAGCATTTACAAATCGTTACATTTGCAGAGAGATTTCTTTTGAGATAGAATGTGATATATTTATAAATACATACATTATTTTTACCAGTAGTGTTATTGCATGACCTTTTAACCATTTTTGCACAGTTTAAATATTCTCTTTATTATTAATGAATAACAAGAGTTTCTAAAACCTTCTATGTAGTGACTTTTAATTCTCTTACTGTCAAGAAAGTCTCCTCAGGAAACTCTCATTTATTTAGCTGCAGATAGCATCCTGACCCTTCTTTCTGTCTTTAGATCCCTAACAGTACCAGTAGAAGTGGTTCAAAATTGAACCTCCTGTTAAAGAGGAAATTCTGATATTTTACATGCAATCATAAGAACTGCAAAAACTTGTCATATAGGCATTGTAATAAGAAACAAATAGTGCAAAAAATCATAGCATATTGAGTAAAAAAAGTTCCAGCATGTCTTGTTAAATCCTTAGTTCTAATGCAATTTTCCTATCATCTATTTCTCACATTTTGTTTTTCTGATCAAATTTTTAAAACACTCTTCAACTGAGATTCCATACCTTTCCAAGTAATCTGTTCCAATTTTGTTTTGTTAGCCTTTCTAATATTAAGATCTTTTTCTTCATATTTAACCTGAATCCCTCTTCCTTTACTGTAAACTTTGTAAATTTTGTGCTGAGTACCCTTTAAACACTAAGCTAAACACATTCTTTTCCTTCAGTCTTTCCTCATATGTTCTGTTTTCTAGATGATTAAGTTTGTTCTTTTTCATCTGAATAGCTCCAGTAGATTTCTTTCTTGAAGTCTAATGTTCCAGAATATATAATATACCAGTTGAAAATCCATGGGAATATTGTTTCCACTTTATATTATATATCATTAAAAAATTGATATTATAACCGGTGATTTAGTTAAGCAAAAAATCCAAATGTTGGGGAAAAATTTAAATGTTCTATTTTGATGAAACTGAAAAACTGTTTCAGCTTTTTTTGTAAGTATTTTCTTTTTGAAGATAGCTCGTTTGGAAGATTGTAGTGATTTTGACAACTCAGCATTATTTTGTCAAGAAAAAATGAGTGAGAAAATTTAAACTGGCTCTAAGCAATTTCAGAGACTCAAGGAATAAACTGATTAAATATAAAAATAAAAAGGGAAGGAAACTAAATAAGTCTCCTGAGAGTTACCATGAAGGAAGTTTGACCCTAAAAGGACATTTTGTTGTCTCTAAGGTGTTCATTATTATTTTAGTATTGGGTTTGGGTTTACAAGAGCAGAGTTCGGAAGATGAATTTGTGGGTAGCAATACAAAGCACTGAGAGAAAACTTTCTCTGCAGTTCTTCCATTCCTCCACTGAACTTATTCTCATTTTGCATCCACACTTTCATATGAAAACATTGCACATTACAGTGATTTACCATTATTTCTTACAATACTCACATCTTGTTGAAATGCCCTGCTGGCTTACAATGGTGCACTTTTATTTATCTAAAAGCACTATCCAGGAGCCCTAATAAGAATCAAGTTGCTTGAACATAAAGAGAAATGTGGAACTAGCCCAGAAGAGTTTACAATATGCTAGTCAATACTATTTTCAGTTGAGCTGAAGTATTTTAATAGCAATGTTGCATCAGATAAAACATCCCCAAGGACAAAAAAAAAAAAAAAAAAAAAAGTATAAAGGGCTTTAGATTTTGAAGAGATGCCCATATAATTGATTTTTCCTTCCATTAGGCAGTCGGCTGAATGTTTCCTTTAACCTGTGCTAATGTCGTGCCTTGTACTGTTTGTTCTTTAAGGAGAATATTTCTGCAAAGTGTTTGCAGGCAATAAACACAGGAAAGTTAAAGAATATTTGTAAGCCTGTAGATCTCAATAAAATACAAAGAAACAATGAAGAACAGTGTTAACAGCAGTGACGATGCTGAGTTCCTGCTCCAGTAAAAAGACTGTTCCTGAGGTTGTAGTAGTCAATGAAGCAATTAGTAACATTAGCTATTCTGGTAAAGTACTTCTAAAGAGTGAAATCCTGTACCCAGCATAAAAATAAAGAACTAGGCAATCAGGGATGTGGAAAGAGTACAAGGATGCAGATAATTTCTATATAGGAGGCTGCTTGTTTTTTTTATATCCTTTCTCCCTACATTATTCAGACTAAGCTCTTTAGCAGATGTGTACTGTGTTTAAATAGCACCTACAGAGGCTTTATTTCTCAGTTAATATTTGTCACTATAATAAGATTTTTGAAAACAGAATAGAGTGCTCAGGCTAGTGGTTGGATAAAGCAAACTTAAAAATAAAAAGAAATGAAGAAAAAAGATTTTTTTCAGAACAAGGAGAAATGCATTTTGGATCAATGCACAGCATTGTATTTGACGCAAAATAACTTGTGTAGGCGTATTCAAGTTCTTAGCCCCCTTTCTGCATAATTTTGATAAAGATATATTTTTATCCCATACCCATGCATTCTTTCCTTTTTCCAGCTGCAACTATGCCCTGATTCTAAAAGCACAGGCGGATGTTTTCAGTCCTCTTAAAATTCAATTTTTCACTGAATTTCCTATTAGTTGAAAAATGTTGTTTAAATTAAATAATGACTAATAATAATAATCTCAGGCTTTATTAACTGTCATCCCCATGGTCTCAGAGTCTTGATCTCAGTCTCATGAGGCCCATGGTCTTGATGGGCTTGAAAACAATGCAGGAGAAAATGGTTAATGGGATTGCCTCCTATACCGTCTGCATACAGAAATATGAGTAGTGCTTGTGTGTTTATTGTCTTGTGCCAGTGGACATCTCATGCTTGATAGCTTCTTCAGTGTACAAAATAATGCAAAATCTGAGCTTTCACTTCCTTCACTCTTCTACCACCTTTAACTTCCCTTAACTCCTCTGAATAACACAACCGTGTCCAAAGCTTGCATTAATCCTTTGCATGAGCCTCTAGTCAGCCCCTGCCTGCAGTGACACAAGAAAGTAATTTCAATTTGGTAAAATTCATGCAGTTTACACTTCCTATTGATCTTTTTGATTATTTTTCCTTTTAACTAAAAGAAAAGAGCTTGTCAAACTGTCAGCAAATTCTTTGTTTCTGGGGTGCAGAAGAGCTCTCTAGAATATAGGGCAGACTGACAGGTTCCTTTTTTTCATTTCCTTTCCCTTAAGACACAATTGATAATATTTCTCAGCATTTTTTGGTCCTAGAGTGATAAGAAAAAAATCACAGCAGACTATTGATAGAGACAAAAAGGCATGAGATTTAAGGAAGCCCCTACAAGTTATGATAATTTAAGCAGAGAACACAGCAAAGTGACAGATTACCTTCGGAGAGCCAGCAATGTGAACAGACATGATGAAGGACTATAACTGACTTGAAAGAGTGAATGGGGGATGATCAGCAAATGAAAGCAGTGAGATCTAGAATTCATTGTAAGCTGCCTTATCTACGTGCCATAGTGGAAAGTAATGACATTCTTCTTGTTTTGTTCTGACTGATCACTAACAGCTGTTTAGCACAGTTACTAGACTGATTTCTGACCTTATCCTCTTTTTCACAGATCAGGGAAGATCTTTCCAGCACGTTACCTTTAATCTCAGTTCTGTTCTGTAACGTACTGTATCAGCCACCTTTGGAGACTAGCTCTACTAAAAGGGAATTTATTTGTCCATTAGCAGTATCTATCAGCAGTAGCTTTTGGCACCTGATTCTAGCACAAGGCACATGAAAACATAAGTCAGATTTCCTTTTCCCAGTTTTGGATATATATTCACATTTAAGCCAATTTTTACCTACCAACTTCTGCCATTCTGGCAGAATAAAGGAACCTAGAAGTGAGTGTGGTTGCTCGTTTTCACTGTGACCCTCTTTATATTAACTTCAGAGCCATATATGAATTATCTCATGTTTATTGTGCAGAGTGGGGAGTATTGCAGAACAGCTACTTTCAATCCCCATCTGGTAACTAATATATATCTGTATTTTGACAACAGAGTCCCTGAGGGCCATTTCACAGCAGAAGTGAATGTGTGCTGCAAACAACTCCTGTTCATGGCCCAGGTTTTACACACGTCATTGGATTGTACTTTCTCCCTGCTGTTCCTCCTAATTTCACCCAGATGTTAGACCCTAATATTTAACCTATAAGGCTGAGACTTTTAAACTCACATATCCCATCTTTCAGAGAGTTTCCTAACCAAAAAGCCCTAGGTGGGTTGTCTGACTTCTGCTGGCTCGCAGGTGCAATCAGTGCAGTTCCCAAACCAGGTTTATCTCCAGACTGGCAGAGGTCTGTGCTGAAGGGTTGTTTTAACCTGTGGGATGAAATATCTCAGCCTGTGCTGCTCACACTAATGAGTTTCCTGCAACTCCACTGCAAACCCAGAAGTTGCACTGATACTTTCTCAAAGCTCTAGACTGACTGTGTACGTGTGAGAAATTCATCTTGGCAGGAACCTAAATTCAGGGAAAAGTCAGTCTGCTTGTGGGTGGTAAATCTGGCCATGCAGAGGATTACTAAACATGCAGAACATTTGCACCAGGATTATACTCTGCATGCCCAGTGCCACCACATTAGACATATGTAGTAAGAGACAGGAAAGAGTCTAATGTAATGGACCCTCAAAAAATGCAGTGTCTAACAACAGGCTGCTTTTGCAGCCTATTCATTATTTACTCCAGGAAAGGGTGGTAGGAGTACATGGCTGTGATCTGGGTTCATTTGCCTGCTGGGTTGCCTGTAGTCTGCATGACAGAGGTTAAACACCCACAGCCATGGTAAAACCTTTTCAGGACACAATACAGCAGGACTTTGATGGGGTAAAGCAAACTGTAACACTGCAAGGGGCAGTTTTTGCTGCAATCAATAGGTAGCCTTAGTTTAATATAAGACATATCCCTCTTGGGAGACTATATCCTTTTCATGGAGGGAAAATGGACTTGCTGATCTAATAGATCTTCTCAATTTCAAAATATTACGATTCTGTAATAACACTGGCAGCACTTACTGCCAATAAAGTAATGCATCTCAGAACAGCATTTATGGTTCAACATAGAGTAGAAGGGAAGAAAACCACACTGGAAAAATGCAGACAACTGTATTTGGGTTGCTGTGTTTGTTAAGATTTGTAATCATAAACCACTATGGATACAAATTAATTATCTTTGCTTAATATTTTTTATTGTTTTCTCTGCCTGTACTTGGAATAGATTTGGTTAAATATGTTTAATATATTTGCTTAAAAGTATGCCTAGTTGTTACAGAATCACAGAATCATAGGGGTCGGAAGGGACCTCAGGAGATCATCTAGTCCTATCCCCCTGCCAAAGCAAGTTCCCTACAGCAGGTTGCACAGGAAAGTGACCAGGTGGGTCTTGAACATCTCTAGAGATGGAGACTCCACAACCTCGCTGTGCAGCCTATTCCAGTGCTCTGACACCCTCACAGTAAAGAAGCTTTTCCTTAAGTTTGTCTGGAACTTCTGGTGTTCCAGTTTTTGGCCATTGCCCTTGTCCTGTCACAGGGTACTACTGAAAAGAGCCTGGCCCCATCCTTTTGGTCCCCACATTTCAGATATTTATAAGTATTGATAAGATCATCTCTCAGTCTTCTCTTCTCCAGGCTGAAGAGTCTGAGTTCTCTCAGCCTTTCCTCATATGGGAGATGCTTCAGGCCCCTCATCATCTTTGTGGCCCTTTATTCTGGAGCTTCCTTTAAGAACTACTTTATTCTTGGGAAAATCCTGTTTTGTGTAATTTCCTCTCAGCAACAACATAGCAGTGAATCATAAAAGAAAGCTGCAGCAACCCACTGGGGCAGGGAGTGGGCAAGTGACTGTGTGGTGCTTCGTTGCTGGCTGGCATTAAACCACAACACCAGGAAAACTGGAGTTGCCTTCTGTCATTCCTGGCATTTTCAAAGATCAAGAAGATGTGATACAGCACCTACAGAAGAACTGAGACCTGTGGGGCTGGGAGGTGAAGGCCAGGCAGGGTTGCTAAGGCATTTGAAATGGTGTCAGGCATCTGTGTTTGGGCAACTGAATCACTGGCCAGAGTATAGAAAGGAAATACATGAATCTTTTAATAGCTAGAATATGGCTATTATTATTACAAAGATAGCAAGCAAAAGTGGTTTTTTTGTTGAATACAAGGAAAATAGGAAGAAAGCAACTGAAGTTGCAAGAAGATATTGAGGAGAGATCTTTAAATTTAAGGTAAAATCTACACCAATATACACAGCATGGGCAACGAAGAGGAGGAGCTGGAATCCATAGTGCAATGAGAAATCTATGATATAGTCTATGGACTATGATATAGTCACAACAACCCCATGCAATGCTGCAGGCTTGAGGAAGAGTGGCTGGTAAGCTGCACGGCAGAAAAGGACCTGGGGTTATTGGTCAATAGCCATCTGAATATCAGGCAGCAGTGTGCCCAGGTGGCCAAGAAAACCAATAGCATCCTGGCTTGTATCAGAAATAGTGTGGCCAGCAGAACTAAGGAAGTCATCCTTCCCCTGTACTCAGCACTGGTGAGGCCGCACCTCAAATACTGTGTTCAGTTTAGGTCCCCTAACTTCAAGAAAGCCATTGAGGTGTTGGAGTGTGTCCAGAGAAGGGCAACGAAGCTGGTGGAGGGTCTAAAGAACAAGTCTTATAAGGAATGTCTCAGGGAACTGGGGTTGTTTAGTCTGGAGAAAAGGAGGCTGAGAGGAGACCTTCTCGCTCCCCACAACTACCTGAAGGGAGGTGTTAGTATCTTCTCCCAAGTAACAAGTGATAGGACAAGAGGAAATGGTATCAAGAGGAGGTTTAGATTGGATGTTAGGAAAAATTTCTTCACTGAAGGGTTGTCAAGCACTGTAAGAGGCTGCCCAGGGAAGTGATTGAGTTACCATCCCTGGAGGTATTTAAAGATGTGGGGATGTGGTGCTTAAGGACATGGTTTATTGGTGGGCTTCGCAGTGCTAGGTTAATATTTAGATTTGACGATCTTCAGAGTCCTTTCCAACCTAAAGGATTCTTTGATTCTAAGATCAGTGTATAAAATGCTCTATCAATTTCTGAGGAATGTCATATCACTGAATGATACATTTCAGATTGAATCAAAAAAATTCATAAGAGTAAACTGGAAAATCACCAGGATTCACGCTTTCACCACACAAGCCCCCATAACTAGGAATGCTGGCTCTAGATTTCTGAAGGTGCCTTCAAGAGGAAACACCAGATTCTGGTAGAATTTCAGCAGTATGAACGTGGGCCCATGTTGTTTCTAGGATCAAGGAGTGATCTTAACATTACACTGTTTTTCAGAAACATTATTGCAAACGGTATTCTCAAGCTGTTGCTAATCTTCATCAGAAAGACAAGAAAATAGATCTAAATTTCATCACACTAAGGCCACTGATCGATGCTTCTTTTACAGAGCCACAATGCCCAGGATCAAATTTGCTGTGTTGTGTAGCCATCACTTCTTGAAAGAACCAATATTCAGGAGCTTTCTCTGAAAGTGTACTCCTGTTTCCTTGTATGTATTTTAAACTGTGAATATAGTCTTAAATTGTGGCAATAGATGATTATAGCACCCATCTTGTCTAAGTTGCTCACTACTAGCCCTCTGCTACAATTTATTTGCCCCATCCAAAAAGGAATGCTGCCTGAACCAGTCATATGTGCATCCTCAAACCCGTTCAGCCAAAATGACCTATATTTGGAAACTGATATAAGCTTAATACTTCTGCCACTTTAAAAACCTACACCAGCAGCAAACAAATAGGTGCCTGAACAGGGCAGTGTTAACAACACTGTCAATTTAAGGTGAGAAAGGAGTTATAATGACTGGTTATAAAAATGAAAAATAGCTCATGGAACAGTGAGATAGGTCCTTCAACTGGTTTCTGAAACCACTATTGTCACACCCATATACTTTAAGATAACCTTACAAACCCCTACTACAAGAAAATTAAATATTTTTTTAAAATATAAAATAAAAGAGAGGACGTAAAACAACAACAACAATAGAAATTGTTGTTGTGGAGAGAATCTCCTGTTATATTTAATTTGGCAGGGCTGGGAGTTGCATGGCCAAGATGCTCGTGGAGCTTCTTAATCTTATGTATACTTTTTCCCTAACTTCCAGAAATGTTATTACTTGGTAGCTGAGTAAAAGGTGACCAAACCGGTATTAATTAGAGTTGGGTTTTTTTATTGGTGAAGCTTCTTCTTTATTTATTTTTTTAAGAAAATATTAGAGGATTACAGAAGCTGGAAAAAAAATATAAAAAAATCTGTAAATCATTTACCTTCTTGTAAGTTGTTAAAAGGGCAAATCTAGTACAACACAAACCAAAAAAGGAATGCAGGAGGAAAGAAACTTCTGAAATGTTGCTTCTTGTGTTTGGAGACATACAGTGGATTCAACATGTGGCCAATTCTTTCTCTTGGGCTCAAGATTAAGGTTATCACTCTAAAATTACAGTTATTGTGAAGGACAAGAAGAGACTTAAGGGCACAGTATATGGAGGTAGACTTAAGGGCACAGTATATGGGGGTGAGCTTCCCATGACTACAGAAAATAGATATTTTTCATTCTTCTTATGTTTTTCAATCAGAGAACTTGAAAAGCTGTGCTTTTATTCATTTCAGGGAGAGTTCAAAAAGGAGGCAAAAGATAAAGGATCCTCAAATTCCTCATGTACCACTTAAAATCAATCTTCCATAGAACTTGACCTCAGCCATGGCTTGTTTCCAGTTTGCATACTTCAAAAACGGAAAAAAAAAAAAAAAAAAAAAAAAGAATGATCATGCCACTGAAAATGTGTGAGACCTAGCCTTATCTGAGGGACAGATCACAAAAAAAGGCCTGGAGTCATTGTGATGTTGTAGTTGGATTTGGCTTATGATGTTGAGGTGTTACTGCCATTGAGGTCATGGACTGAGGACTGCTGTAAGTTGTCTAAGTAGATTAGGGTGTCTGTAGGACATTGGGCATAAGACAGCTGTTACATCAAGCTTGAGAAAATGAGAGAGAGGTCTGGGAAGGTAGTGCAGCTCAAAGTGATGAGCAGGTGGTTGAGATTGTGGATTCCAGAAACAGAGAGTGCTGAAGGCACTAAATTCTGATTTAAGGACATGGAAAGATGCCATAAGAAAGCACGAAAGATTCTGAAAGATTACTTATTTGGTCACTTGATTCAAACAGACAATAAACTGTGAGGGGATAGAAACAAAAATGAATGAAATGACACTGCAATATCTCCCCGGGTATTACTTTTGCAATTAATGACAGGCAACACATACCTATAAACAAAATCCAGAATTATTTGACTATTCACTTGTTTTTTGTAATTGACTGAAGCTCACTTTCCTTTTCCAATATTTATGACTCCATAAGGCATCCCATAGTGCAAATTAAGACCTGTATCTTCAGCTCAGAATGCAGACTGTCTTCACTGTGACCCTGTACAGATGGGATTCTGCTTCAGGCACTTACATTTAATTAGCCTCCCTTCATTACCCATCCTCTTAACTTCCAGCTGCTGCTCCAGAAGAAGGTAGTGTACCGTGGGTCCCATGTCACAGCTTCAATCTTCTGTCATCTTGGACACTGCAAAGTGTCTCAAATGGCATTAGAATTCAAATGAAACCAACCTTAGATGCCCATTGCAGAGTGAGCTGAATTGCTCGCTGGGGTTTGTTCACAACTTTGGCTAGATCTCTTCTGACTAAAAGGAGACCTCTGGATATCTGCACACAGACACCAAAACATGCGTGTCTTGATCTCAATCTGATCTCCATGGCAAGGTTTCAGTTCAGTTGCATGAGCATTAGATATTTAACAATGATATACTGTTCTAGTAGAGCATGGGTCTCCCAGAGGTCCTGTGTTATTTCTGACAGCCTTATGAAGATGTTTTGGCTACTTCAAAGCACTTCAGATGACAATGAATGCATGTATATATGTATATGGCATTTACATAGAGAAACGAATGGGTGGAGACTGATATGTGTGCTTCTGTTCCTGCTAGGAGTACAAATGTTGAGGGTTTTGTACTTCAACAGGAGCAAGACACTTGAAACACAGAGCCCCTAACAGCTTGATGGAATAGCTCTTTAGGAAAGCAGATCTTCAGCAGATATGTAAAAGTGTCATTGAATATGTCTGTTTATTTTTTTAAGGTAAAAGGGGATTCTGTAGAAGGGTACCTGGAAATGGATGTGTGGCTATCAGCTGCTGTGGATTTCTTTGCAAAGTGAAGGAACATTTACTTTAAGGACACTTTTCCCAGGAAGAGTGTTTATGCCAAAGTCATGATGAAAGCTAAGAATGATTTCTCTACCCAAAGTGAAAAACGGAGACAATCTGTCACATTAGACATGCACCTGTCTTCAAAGTATGAGCTTTTTGAATGACTAATAATGAATCAAACCCACTTGATAATGAATAGCTTATTTACCCTTCACCAAACCTATTTCTCCACCCCAGTACCTCTGACTATGTTTTCACAGTATCAACTCACATGGAGGATGGCTTTCAATTACAACTGGAGGCTAGTACATATTTTTATTGATCCAGGAGTTGCATGTGAGACTATATGTCATGTAAGAGTTTTGACTCAAATATCAGAATTACTGTCACTCTGAATAACACCAAAGGTTGTTTTGCTGATTTTTAATAAAAGTTTTGGGTATGTCTCAATGAAGAGGCTAGTAATCCAGACTGAAAGTTCTCCACAGGGGCCAATGTCATATAAATCTTATTTAACATTTGCTTAAATGCTATTCCCACTCTGTACAATCAGTACACAAGTTCAGCTACGCAGACAGACTACATCTTGCACCTCTTAACTCCTTGATCATGTCTGTGAATTATTACTGTCATTTTCATCCACATCTTTTCTTTGCCCTTACTCTTGTCTGTCTTCAGACATTTACCATGTCATATTTAATTTAGTCTGAATTCCAGCTAAAGACAAAAACGCAAGTTGCGTTGTGAAATGTCTTGCACAATTTCAGGACGTCAAAAGGAAAGATCGGCATTTGCTTGCTGAGAATGATATGTCTGTATGAAGACAACCTATCACTTTTGCTTTCACTCCCCGTCCTTCCCCTTATGCTTCACAAGAAAAGTGAGACTTCATGACAAATTTCGTCACCAGGGAGTTGACTTGATAAATTCATTTTTGGAGGATATTTTTCCAAGTACAAAGATTAATATGGAAAGAAGCATAGAGTTGTTTGCTAGAGGAGATCTGTTTGTTTGCAGTGTGAAGTAGAATGGAAAAAGTATAGGAATTGTGGTTTTCTTGCACACATAAAGGCAAGAAATTTATGTTAGATGTGTGGCACAAGACAACCTTCAAAGTATTTCAAACGAAGTGATTTAAAAATATCTGTTCCTGTGGCTTTAACACAAGAGGAGGCTTTATAAAATCGATTTTAAAATTTTAGCTATTACTGAGATTAAGATGCCTAAAAAGAACCAATTCATTGCATTAAACATTCTGTTAAATGTCACAGATGCACTGGTGTCTTACCTCAGCCTGTACCAGACTAATATAAGGAACGAATTTCAAGTAAATATTGAAAGCAAAATCTTGACCCCAGAGTTAACATATCCTAATCCACTACTTCAGGGCCAATATAATTCCACTTTCTTCTTTTCCAGGAAGAATGTTACTCTTAAAGAAGCATATTTAACATTTGTTTCAACCTCCATGTGCTTGCAAAGGAATTGTATACTCTGCCAAAAATGAAACATGGTAGAAAAAAATCAACAACTTATATTTTACCTATGACTCTTCGTATGTAATAACTAATCAGCACTACAAATTCTCTCAACACTGCTATTCTAGGTTACTACTAGGTTATGCATAAGATGTGCTGATCCTTATCAAAAGTGTGAATTCAAGTGAATAACTTTATTATTATCAGAAGTGTTGATTTAATTCAGAATTTACGGTAACAAGTTCACAGGAAATTTGTTAAAGCTGCATTTATATTCAAAATTCTTATTTTTAGAATTCTGTCAATGCAAAAAATTCTCTTCCACGTTAGTCATGTAGTGTGTGGTTCATCTCACCTAATTTTGGAAATCTAAAAGTTAAATAGCTGCATCTGAGCAGGTCACTCTGAGCTCTCTTGATAGACAGTAGTGAAAAATAGGTATTTTCAGAGGGTGATTCACAAAATCTGTCTCATCACCAGTTTTAGAATACAAGAATACCCTTTATTATTCCCCTTTTTCTCTCCATTTAATCTCTTCCTTTTATGAACAAACTCAGGTATATAACATTGTATTGGGTTTGTGTGGCAAGGTTTTGGTAGTGGTGGGGCAGAGGGGTGCCTTCACAGAATCACAGAATCACAGAATATGAGGGATTGGCCTTCTGTGAGAAGTTGCCAGAAGCTTCCCCCATGTCCGACACAGCCAATGCCAGCCAGCTCCAAGATGGACCCGCTGCTGGCCAAGGCCAAGCCCATCAGTGACGCCTCTGTGATAACATAACAAAGAAGGGGAAGAGAAAATAGAAAAAAAAACCCCAACAATAAACCAACAATCTCAAAACAACAAAACTGTCCATTTTGCAGCTGGAGAGAGAGGAGTGAAAAGAT